>NC_079154.1:142889341-143194132 GCF_947563725.1 Argiope bruennichi
AAATCTTTTAATTATTAAATCTATTAAACTTTCATGTAATCTTTAATTTATGGGAAATTATTTTAATAACAAGAATCTTGAAAATGCAAGTTTGTTTTTAATCATCAAAGTAAAATTGGTCATGATTTTATTTGCTTTTTGAAATTCATCAATACTTTTACAAACTTTATAGATATAGTGCAATATTAATGACTCAAAAAACTGAAAGAAATCTAATGAAATGATTAAAAAACATACCATTAAAATTCATTATTTTGCCAATATGAAGTTTAAAACTTAACTAATTTCCAAATATTCTGCAATAATATGGAATACAATTTGTAAAAAATCTCTTCTTTTCTGTATTACATATTTAATTCCCTAAAAAACTAATCCAGTAAAGATGATTAAGACAATGATTTAAACATTTCTATCTGCTTTTGTTTCTAAAAAAAAATAAAAATCTACATTTATATTAGTAGTTATAATATATAGTTAGAGGGGAAAATGCTCTGGCAATATTTAATGGAAAAAGGATTATGATTATCAATTGCTCAAATGATCTTTTTATTTATTCTATTACATAATCTTGTAGATTTCCCACAGCAATTTAAATTAGTCTCTGAATTAAAATTAATACTTTCTACTCAATTTCATAATTAAGACAAATTTTTTTTCAAACAGCAACAATTGGTAAGCTTTTGAAAAATAAAATAATAAATATAACATCTGTACTATTTGCACGCTAGTTGACATTTCTCTTTTCAGTTTTTATTTTTCAATTATTTTCAAAGAAATTTCTTCAAAATTGAAACTGAATGCATGAAATTTAACTCAATTTTATACAATAATTGATTTTAATTAAGTCAGCTTGTTTTTCTAAAATGTACTAATTGTAAAAAGTTGAGGAAAGAAATAATTGTTTTTATTTAACATCCGAGATTTTTTGGTAGAGTAAAAAATTTAGAAGAATCTTTTTGTAATTAAATAAGGTATTAAAGATAACATGAACAAAAAGATTTTAAAAAAAATATTTGAATGATCAGTGCCAATAAAAATAAATACAGAAGAAGGAAATATTTTTTTTAATTGCTAAAGATAATAAAAATTTTAATCTTATGCATAAAAAAAAAACTGAAAAACTTATGGGGTTGACTATGGGCTGTCACAGATACATTGACTTTTCAGGTATTTACAGAAAATTTATCTGTAAACAAATCTCATGCTCCCAGTGTAAATGAGAAGTAACAAATTGCAGTGCAAGTCACAATGTATTTCAGATGTTTAAGTCCCATGTGGAGCAGTGGAACAAATTTGTCCCTTCCCTTGTAAGAAAACTAAAGGTAGGACAAAAAATTTTCAGATGCAAAATATTTATTTATTTTGTCGGGTATGCAGCTTCACCTATGCATTTTTTTAAAAAGAATATTTAATATATCTATATATATATATATATATATATATATATATATATATATATATTTCTAAGGATTAAAAATTCATTTTGAAAATAGAAATGCAGAATTTCCGTTTATAAGTTTGTTATTTTATGAATAATTTTAACATAAACCCTACTTTAATATAATATTTTAAAATCTTTTTTAATCTAAACTGTTTTTTAAATGAAATTATCAATTTAGCCTGACAATTTTTTTAAAACACATAAAGCTAATTTTTGCCACAAGTTATTAAAATTTCTATGTTGATACTGCAAATTTTGTTCATAAATTTTGAAATAAAAAAAGATTGCTTAAACCTGAAAGTTTGACTTAAACTTTGCATCAAAGACATAGTTAAATCTCACCTTTCACACTGATGAAATTAGAAATTTTAAAAAATCACCAAAATAAGAACATAATAGAATTGTTCAAAGTGTACAAAATTTGGTTGCATTCCACACAATTATTAAAAAAGTAAATAAGGAGAATACATTCATAGATATACATTTGCAATGACTTATTTATTTTGTACATATTAAGACAAGATAAGGAAATTTGAGATTAACAATTAAAGAAAATTTTTTTATTAAAACTTTAAAGTTTTTGAATTTTGTCAAGACATTATATATATATATATATATATATATATATATATATATATATATATCCAGTCAAATCTTTGTTTAGATCTAAATCATTTATAAAATTGAGAAATTGTTGATTTTTGAGAATTCTTAATATAATGGATTACTGAATGAAAATCAGTATTTGCTGCAGACTTTTGTACACATTTGTAAATGTTCTATTTTCAAGACAAAAATAATTAAAATAAAACAGCCCATAACCAGAAAAAAATCATAACTTGTCAGTCAGTTATTAAAGAAACAAAAGTGTTAAAATTTTAACATCCTGAAGAATACTTGTAGGAATACAAGATCGCCAATTATCAATCAAACTTGCTGTAAACTTTATATTCTTAACTTTAAATTGCCAAGCAATTAGCTGGGGGGGGGGGGGCTGTTAACAATATCTCCCTTAGAATAAAAAACTGAATTTAATATATTCAAGTAATCAGGGCCCAATATAAATATGAAAGTATAAAGCACAAACAATTTTACAGTCCTAATATAACATAAGCAAATCCTCCCTCCTCAAGAAACAACTATTTTCATCAACTATCCAATTGTAAAAATTTGATAATTGAGATGAGGTTCATTTTAAATAAAGTTATTTAAGTTCCTTGTTTCCAGCACAAAACGGATAATATTTAATAAATATATTTGTAAATAAAATCATTAAAAGAAATATTAAAAGTAATATTTTTTTAAATTTCAATCATTTCACTGAGCAAACACTAAATCTAAACTGGATGATACAATTTAAATCTTAAGCAATTCAAACAAATAGCACTATCATATTACAGCAAAAAATAAGCATTCTTCGTTCTTAAATAATTTTTAATATACTATACTACAATTTAATAATAGTTAATCTTCAAATAAAAAATTAATATGAAAAATCAAAGTAAATAAAACAGGAATATTGAAAAATAAATTATGAGAAATAAATAATTTAATAATAAAATTAAATATCGTTAAGTTCCACAAATAATAACAAAAAATTAGAATTGTTTTGCTCAAAACAATTATCAATATGCATTTAAATGTAACAAAAAGATTTCTGCAAAATGTATAACATAATAAAATAAGTACCGATTCTTTGTTAATTCAAACACTTTAAAATGTATTAGCTGGAAAATATGAAACTTAAATACAAAAGAAAATAAAAGCATAAATTAGTTTTTCCATCGCACTTGTCATATACTTTAATATAATAACCATTAGAAGAGATTAACAAACAGAACAAGATTTGTTAAAATACTTATTTAAATTCGATGCAGAAAAAAAAGTTCTGCGACTTTTGTCTGTAGAACAAATTAATAAATATGTACAAAAGAGTAAAATGATATGAAGAGATGCAATCTTATCCTTTTAAATGAATAAATATTAATAAATGGTAAATTTTCGTATGCCATTTTAAAATCTGTAATATATTTTAAGAGCACAACTATCAAAAATTTCGCTTTACATAGAGAATTTAAATTAATTAAAAGCATGTCATTCGTATTTGCAGCAAGAATGTCGTTTATACAAAGAAAATACATAACTCGCTTCAGTACTAAGGAGAAAATAACTTATACCTAAAATATTAACTCTCTTTATAAATACAGAAGAAAATGAAATGTAATTCTTTGAATGCGTAGTAATAAACATAATTTCCAAAACAACTCTTAACTTAAAATATTTATTTTTCCATTTCACATTCAACAATAACAATTGAGAGCGCAATTAAGTTGCCGGTACCTCTGATGAAATTCATAACGACACATCACGTGCTGCACGACAGATTTACGCAGATGAAACTAACAAAGACTGCGCAGCCGCCATATTATACAATTTCAATCCTTCATACTTACCAAAATTCAATCACTTTTTCTAAGATGCTATACATTCCATCTGTCCCTTTCGACCATCTAATTCGCAAAATCAGTTCCTAAATATTCTAAATGTCTGTTTATTCCTGAAAAGAAACACTTTAATTTCTGTGTATTTTTGATTGAAATACCGTATTCAGACACTCGTATTTCTTCCTCCAACTTGGGCAAATGGCTACCTAACAAATGCGATTTTGCGCGCACTGCGCATGCTCTCCAATGGACTATTTTCTTGGCTCTTGTGTTGTAGTGCAGTGTGCAGTATCAGAGGAAGGTTTTTAATGTGCAGCATATTAGTAAGAAAAAGTCTGTTAACTATTATATAAGGAATATCACCGTATATAATTTAAATTATGGCTATCGAGAAAATTTTGCAAAGCAAAAAAAATGCAAATTGCATTTTGGATTTGGAAAAAACTTTGTTGGTTAGTATTCATATTGTCTTATAACACTTGCATGTTTTCCAAATATCATTAGAAAATTATGCGAATGCTTTATTTCATATCTTATTTTTGTTTTCCATAATTTTAATTTAGTTCGAAGTAATTTCAGCAAAAAAAAATTAAATTCATTACGAAAAGATCAAAGTATTTTTGAAAATCATACAATGTTATACTACTATTTTTAACTTTATACACTAGCACATGTGTGCAGTGATGGTATTTAAGAGATGGAAAACGTTCTGTATCATATAAAAAGTAATTTTATTTGCATTATGTTCTACTGGGGATATCATTTCATTCATACTCATACATTTAATAGATATAGAACCAAACTGAATTATAAATTTAAAAGTTGCCGAAGCAATAATTTATATATGGTCTTATATAAGATTAAAAGTGTGCTGCTATCTATCTTTCGGCAACTAAACAAATCTTATTAAAATTGATTCGCATTGAGATGTGTGGATAATTAAAATAATTTAATAAAGTTGACTTGCTGTTCCAAATTATATTGCAATCACTACATTGAAAATACCTGATTAATTATTGTAAGGCTGTTTTCTGTTAATCTGCATTGTTTATTGTAGTTGTAAATTATTGGAGTCCTGAGAAATTACTCAATGTCCGTTTGTCATGTTCTTTTTAAACTGCATATACTCATGTTTCTGCATATCTTCAAATTGTTAAATTTTGCAGTTTAATTCTTTAGTCCTTCAATATTTAAATTCCAATAAATTTTCTCCTACCCGTATCGAACTGGCGATACAATTTCCATTTACTTCAAATTCTTTCTGTAAAACTGTAGATTTGTCAGCTCAACACACTCTTCTAGCATGACCATCACAGATTTTCATAAAATTTGACACAGATGTAGTATTTAAATAAATTTGGAAAAATATCAAATTTCTGAACGCTAACATTAATTAGATTTTGAATTGCATGAAAAATTTTACATAGTACATATTTATTTAAAAATTTATTCCATGAATAGTAATAGTATTTATCACCTGGCGAAATATAAATTTCGAATAATGATGTTTTTTCATTTGCTTGATTTTTCATTACTGTCCAGTATTGAGCCAAAAGATACAAGAATGTTAGATTTACTCTTCCGAGAAAATAAATATGGACAGAAACATGATTATCCTTATTAGTATAAAGTTGTTTTATATAGTGGTAGAATATTGATGTTTGAAAATGTCATATGTGTTTGGCATTCATAAGCTTCAAATGTAACTTGACTGTTTTCATTGGGAGGTGTAGGGTTCATTTTTGTTTAAATGCCCATTACTGAATACAAACATTGTTTCTTAGATTTGAGAATGTTATATATGTTTTAAAAATAATAAAAGAATATTAAATTTATGTTCCTTCAGCTAGTGCTTTATTTTTTTTATATCCTAAGCCATCGGTTTCATTCATTGATAGTTGATATAAACCGATATATTTTCTAGTTTGTTTATCTGGAGATTGTTCTTCTTTTTTTTTTTTTCCCCTCAAATCATCTGAAAAATACTCTCTAGTAGTTTTAAAAATAGTTTCAAGAATGAGCATGTAGTGTTTCTGTGTTCTTTAAGATTCTCAGTACTTAATTTAAATGAGCTTTCAAGAACAATTGATGCAATATATTCTTTTTGGACTAAATTGATGTAGTCTACCTTAATATTTTCAATTACCTTTTTAAATGCTGTTGTGGAATGTATCCATTTGTATTACTCTAGGACCAACACCAAAATTTTCCTCATAGGAAGAAACGGGAATTTTCTAATGTTTAGAAAAAACTGATATTTTTCGGTCTATGTGAAGATAATTCAAAATGTCTATTTGGAATTAAGAAACGTGCATGCTTTTGATTTCAAAGATGGTGTTATTGAACTAAACTAACATCAGATTTAAATGCGATTTTATTTGAAATTTATGACATTTTTATCGTAAGAGTATGATGCAGAAAAAAATTGTGACCAAACTAAGAATTATGGTATAGATATATCATCTATTTCAACCAAATCAATGGCATAGTTTTTATTATTTAATTATTTTAATTTGAAAGCAACACAGTTTAATTATAAATGTATTTCAAAATTGCATGTGCTAATGTTATTTGTTCAGGAGAAGTTTCTGTGACTAATAGATGTGTATTTTCTGCTTCATTCATCAGTAAATCAAATTTTCTTGTATTTATTCAGGGAAAAAAATGATTTGATTTTTAAAAAACTGTGACTTGTATTTCAGAGTGGTTATGCCTCTTTAAGGACTATTTTTAAATATATATAATACTGTGCCATTGAATGCATAATTCGGGCAATTAAATTATAGGAAAATCTGTAATTCCCATCTCTATAAATAAAATTAAAAAAATTTGTATTAAAATGCATATTTTTCAGTTGCAAAATTTAAATTTATGTTAACTTTGCTGCAATAACATTTTAGTGTATTTTTTTAAAACCATTCATATCATTATTAATTTGCAGAAAATAATAAAAATAGTATTAAACAATTATTTTGAATAAATGTATATTTGGCCTTAAAATCTATGTCATTGAAATATTTGATTATTGTTAGTGTTAAATTAAAGTTATTATAAAACTTTGTTTATGAAACAGTTGCATAACTTTGTTTATCCTGCTGTAAGAATGGGTTTTAGTCCAAAAATAATTTGATCTTTTATCTTTTAATTTAAAATTTTAAATTCAGTTTTTTTTTTTTTAATAAAACCTAATTCATGTCTTCATGAAAGCAAGTTATGTCACTATGTACTTTAAATTTGTATATTATTTAATTTTCGAAAATGTCATATGCGATTGCTTATTGAAAATGTTGAGTGTACCTACATTAAAAGAATTTTAAAAGACTAGCAATTTGAAATAACATTTATAATTCATAAGCAAAAAAAAGAAATGACTTCGTCAATTTTTTCAGTTTCTAAAATACCTTTCTAAATCTAGAATCTTATGAAAGATGTTTTAGATTTCAAAAATATTAATAAGAATTTTATCATTATGAAATTAAACTTGTCTAAATAACTACCTAATGCTAGTTTGAAGATAAAATATAAATACTAGAAGGACTGATTTTGTTCATTAATGTTTAGTAGAGAATTTTAAAATTCCATTACATATGTTTTAAAAAATATGTATTTTATTATTTCCTAACTTTCTTTGATAGCCAGCTGACTTTGAGGTTCTGTTATGTATATAATACACAGAAATTAAAAAGAGAACTTTTTCATGGTTGACCATTTAAATATTTAATGAAATATTTAAATACTAAATAAACTAATAAAAAAAATACTAATACTAAAAAAAAAAAAAATTTAATGTAACAATGGTGTTAGAATTATTTTTGTGCTATAATATTTTCAGAAATATCACAAAATTCAGCTCATTTTTAATTGAAATTTAAAATATAGCTCTGATGTGCACGTTTTCATACTCCAAAGTATGTATGTGCCAACATTGATACTCTAAGTCAAAAGATATGGCCTTTAGATTGTAACACAAATACGTACTTTATTTTTATTATTATTTTAGTAAAAGTTGTCCATAAAAAATGGATCAAAAGTGATGCATTTAATATTTCCCCCTTTTCTTACAGTGTTATGTAATTTAAAATAGTATGTAGATGTATAATATATTAAAAGAAAAAGGATTAATATTTATTTTTAATCAAATGGTATTTAGTGACATCTTATAAAAGAGCCAATAAAAGATAAATTTAAAAAAGAAATGAATTTTTAAGATATTAAAGGTTATTTTATAAAATCTAAATATCTTATTTTAAGATTTATATCACCATATGTTTTACTATTTGAAGTATACCTGTAAGATTTCAAGGAGATTGACAAAAAAAAAATCATTACTCTTTTTCACAATGTTAACTATTTTAGTTAGGTTAAAAATATATAATTGAAGCCTGGAAAAAAATTTTGTGTAATTATTCAGTCTATTTATAAGTTTTAATCTCTAGTGGAAATAAATAATTCTATTGTAAAAAAAAAATCTATTCAAAAATTCAATTATGACTAATTAAACTCATTAACAGATCAATTTCGGGAAAAACTGCATGGTATCGTAAATATACAAAAGACGGGGGGGGGGGTTAGACTGAACCATCCATAGGAAAGAAGTGTGAGGATTTAAAATTCTTGGAAGTATAGTTTTGTTTATTTCTCCCAATTTTCTCCATAGATATGAATTAGTATCTAACTATGTACTATATATCCAAGATATGATGCTATTTGGATATTAAGATAGAATTCAATGTAGATGAAATGTTAGACTAAGAAATATTCCTCTCAGGTTTGAAAATTAAGATATAAAATTATTTCCCTGTTATAAAGTAATTATAGATATGAACAATTACTTTCACCTATGACATGAAATAAGTTCTTTTAGATCTATAATTACATTATATCATTTTGAAATTAATTACTGTAGACCACATATGTTTTGAAATAGGAATGAGGGTAGCTTGAAGAAGTTCCAATTGTAAGGAAGGAAGGAAGTATTGATATCAGTCTGCCTTTGTTCTTCCTTTATTTGACAGTTTTGAAATAAACCATTTTCCCAAAAGAAAAAGCATTTTTATTTTGTCTAGGCTAATATATGATTTTGACATCTTTGCTATAAAGAAATGGAGGAATTTATTTAAAAAAAAAAAAAAAAAAAAACACTTAAAATGTAATTAGAGCAAGATTTTGTGTAAATATTTTAAATTAAATTATTGAACCAATGGTTCAAGAATCCTTTTAATTAAATAAATATCTGTTTGATACTTATATTTTGATGTCAGCTAATTAAATATTTCATTGTTATTAATGCACAAGATAGATTTTTGAATGTTGATTCTAAAGAGAAATTTAAACCAGACTGTAAGTGAAACTGATAATGTAAAATATCATATTTGAGTTTATTATAAATGTGTATATAATTTCAACATAGCTAATATTTTAATAAATTTAACTTTGAAGTTATGGCTGGGATAGATGCGAGGAAATTAAGCTACAGAATTATGTTCGTACAAAATGAAATTTCCTATGTGTAAAGTCTACAATGAATTGGGAATTTTGAAAAACTAACTTTAATTAAAAATTGTTTTTATATAACATTTTTAAAACAGGGAACATATAATTATTCAAAAGTAGGTTGCAACGAAGTGTTATAGCCATTCCATTTCACAATTCTGAAATTGAATATGCTTTAAAAATCTAAAAGGATTTTGAGTAATTCCAAATGTTTATTTGATGCAGATACAAGATTTTATTTTTAAAGATCACTGAATTTTGAATAATTTACTTGTACAAGAAACTTGATTATTTCATTGAACTTGGTGTTATCTAAAAATTTTATTTGTTCCCAATATCTTACTTATATACCTTTTTCTAAAGTAAAATCCAAGGTATTGAGCCTGTGAAAAATTCTTGATTCGAGAAGGTTAAAAAAAAAAAAATCTCGAATATAATCAGTCCAATATAATAAAGAAATCTATTCTAAAATTCAATATACAAACTTAAGAAGAACTATAAACAGAAATATTTCCCATTGTTCATTTTACCCACATTCCATTTTAAGAATATTTAATTGGCTTTTTTAATAATTTCATTGTACAAGAGTAGCTTGTATTTGAATTAAATTGATCATACATAAGATATCTGAAAGCAAATTTTTAATGGTGGAATTTGACTCGTAATAGGTATACACAAATTAGTTTTCATTACATTATTGCAATAACAATTATTAAATATAAGTTTTTAAAGAAATGAAGTAAGATTTATCTTTCAAAATTCTCAGATATAATAAAATTTAAAGAGTTTATCTTATAAATAGCTTCTTTCTGATTATATTAAAACAATTTTTGCAGTGCTTTTCTTTTCAGCAAATTATAAAATTATTCCTGTTACAGAATAAAAAGATGTGTAATTTTAAACATGCATTCCCATTCAGTATAATTTTTTTTTTTTTTCAAAGCATTTTTACTTTTAAATGAAGAAAAGCATTTTCTTTAAAAATTTTACATGCGAAAATCCTGTAATAAAAGGCCATTGTATTTGGCTTTAGTAATAGTAAAATATCTTAGTTAACTTTTATATTTTATAAGCAGATTTAATTTTAAAATAAGAAATCAAAAGAAAAAGATTGTGTATCTTAATAAATATTTTTACCTCGTTGAATTCGAGATATGCATTCAATTTCCAAGTTGATGTGGAATTTTACATAATTGAGAATAACCTTTTACATTAATTGCCAATGAAATATTTTTTTTAATTATAGAAATAATTGTGTATAATTTATACCAACATATGTAAACTTCAGAAAATCTGTAGACAAAATATTTCATGTAAATAAAGTAGGATTCTTTAAATGTAATTTACATGCTTAAAAATCTGAAAAAAGTGATATGGAAGATTTCATAGTAAGTTATTTCATTAATAAAGATAAATATTATATGGAATTAACATCTAATCCTATATCTTTTTAATTGACATAGATAGTTTCACAAATAGAAATGTGTGATGAACAGGGCACGATTCAAATGTCTTGAATACAAAGCTGCCTAGCTTGAGGCATAAATTGCAATTCTTGCATTCATATTTAATATAATACTTAAAAATTCTGCAAACTGGTAATACAGTAATTAGTTGTAATAAATTTATATATTTGTAAAATTCTGAGGTGCAACTAAAACTGAGAGTTGAAAGGACTATTAAGACAATAAATGTTAACACGCATTTTATATTAATCTTATGCATTCACACTATTATCGTGCCTAAAAATAATCGACAGTACACTCAAAATATTTTAAATACACATTACAATACATTTAAATACACATCATTTAAAATTAATCAAAAATGGGTTCAATCAATCTTGCAGCTGTCAAAAAATAATGGATGTTACGAGATTATTCTTGAGGACAGGTGTTAACTACTAAAACACTATTCTGAAGACTTTCCCTTTGAGCATGCTATAGTTGCTTCTACTACTTGTTACATTGCAAGATCTTTTTCTATTCATAGTTAAAAAGTGCTATTGTCCTGCCTCTTTAAAATCTTCATGAAAGCAGAGGTTCAAAAAGATTTATTTTTTTATTTGGTGGCAGATTTGTATAAGAAATAAGTCTTACTTGAAAGTTCTTGATATTTGAGTATATGAATTACTGCTGTACCTTACTGTTTGTATATATTTTTTTACATTTATTTGTTATTGCATTTTTAATTATACAAGTTTCTATTGTATTATAAACTTTCATAAGAATAAACTTAAAAGGTACAAGTATTTTATCTGTTAATTAGTTTTTTTAATATGAACTTTTTCTAATAAATATTACCAGAAGATTACAAGCCTGTTAATTTGTTTTAAGTTTGTTATTATACTCTATCTTAAGATAAACTTCCATGTTTATCTTTATGAAAGTGTAAAAATTAGCATTCTGGTATTATTCAACTAAATACTAGTTTTAATTTTTTAAAAAAATTAAAAAGTAATACATTTTAAATTTTTATTTTACCATGTGATTTACAACATTAGTAATTGTTCATAGGATAAATTTGAAAATATGTATTTTTGAAAAAAAATTAAAGCTATTTAGATTTTGACAAAAAAAAAAAAAATTAGCTTATATGCTGAATAGCAGAAGAGTAAGTAAATTTGTATATTTAGTGAATAGTTTATATATATATATATATATATATATATATATATATATATATATATATATATATATATATATATATATATATAATCAAATAACTTTGAACTGATAAATTTGCAATTTATAATTAATTTCTATTCTTTGAAAAATGTTTTATATAAGGAAACATTCTATTCATTTTAATATAACTGCATTAAACATTTTATTTGTTAGGTTATAAGTGATGTTAAGAATTACTCCTCCTATTAAAAGGACTTAAATATGCAAGAGGTCTTTTACCCTCCAACTGTGTAATTTTATAAAATCACTATTTAGATACAATGTTTAAAATAAGTTCAAATATTTTTCAAACAAAGTGAACTGATACTATGTTGCACAATAATGATATAATAAAAATTTGTAATCGTAAAAATAAACACATTAAACTGTGAAAAATACGGGATGCAATAGAAAATGGACTGATTGCCAACCCACGGAAATTACAGGATAAGCAGCTGGAATGTTAAAATATATTTAAAGCAATAAATTGCTGAATGTGTCTTGTTAATTATATTTACATATTCTTTATATTCATATATGTAATTAGATTATTTATTTTCTAGTCTAATGATGATGATAGTATTCTTTCGACCATGGATACATTTCAGGAATTGTTCACTCAACTTTTTTTGAAAAATTTGATCCAGTTAATACCTGGACTAGGTATGATTTCTTTTTTTAAGATATTTGGTTGAAATTTATATTTAATACCAAAGGGTTTTTATTTAAGGTTGAATGTGATAATTAATAAGTAAACTTTTTCTGGAGCTTATCAAATATTTTGATTATTGCTATGCTAGCAACATGATGTTAAATATATTTGACAATTTTTATGCACATTTCAGATTCCATACTTACTGTGATTTTGTTCCCCAAAAATGCTAAGCCTTTTATTAGTTATGATTTTCTAAGCATGTACTTAAAGGCATGTGTCTTTTTAGTTTTTCGTTCATTTGCTTGTTTTGGTTTGCTTATGTCTTTTGATGAAATTGAAATAATAGCTCTAAAGTTTATTTTAGTGAGATATTTCATAATTTTTATTTCATTTCTTAAACCTGAAGTTTGGTGACAAAAAAAAAAAAAAAATTGTATGCGACTTTTCATTTTGGACTCCTGTAAGATTTGCAATCAGCAGCATCTTTATCAAACTTTTATCATAATACAAATTAGATAAAAACAGTAAAAAAAAAAAAAAAAAAAAAACTAAATACTACAAATAACATGAATGATAATGAATCTCCTTGGAATTAATGTATATGCAAACTGAATTAAACATCTATGGTGGAAAAAAAAAAGATTCTGATTATGGGGAGGAATCTCAGGTACTGCATGGAAGTGTAATCTTAAGCAAATCCTTTCATTTACTTATTCATTATTACATACATTCAAATATGTTGTAATAGTGTTTTTGTTAAGTAATATTGATTTAAAATATTTATTTAACAGATAAAAATGAAGAAAAATATAGGCTTTGGCTTATCGAAAGAAAAAAGGATTTAATTAACAATTTGTTGATTTATTTAAATCATGATAATGAAAAATTGCAGGTAAGTTTTTTAGTTGTCCTTGTTTTTCATTATGTTTCCTATTTAATGTAAAGTTAAAAGTAAAGTTTTCAAATGGTTTATATGCTATAGAAGTCTTAACTACTGAATAGGTTTTCCTATTTTGTTCATGAATGCTATGAAGCATAAAGATTTTAGTAAAAGTATTTAATGACAATTAATTATATCATATTTTTATCAATTAAAAACTGATTGGATGTATAGAAAGGATTCTTTTATTTTTAATGTTGCCATTCTTAGTGGCAAAAAAAACTTTTTAATCATTTTATTTCTTTGTTTTTTAATTGCCACTCGCATATATTCAGTTTTGTATCTCTCTCTTTTTTTTTTTTTTCTTTTTTTTTTTTGTGGGAGGATTAAATTTTAAGTTTTAAAAATCAAATAACTGTTTGAAAGATTTTAAAATTGTTTTGTGCAGTTATCTTATTTTGATTAAAAACAAAATTGCATAAGAGTAGGATTTTTTGTATTATAATATTTTATCTAACATTTGTATGGTAATATTAGGCATTATATTTTTATAAATGCAATTATTTATGTATTCCTAGAGAGCTGCGGTGGCCTCATGGTAAGGTCTTGGCTTGTGAGCCATAGGGTTTCAGTTCGAGATTTGATTCCACTGAAGAACTGTCATGCAGGGGAGTCTGTTGCACATTAAATCTGTTAGGCCAAATGTCCTCCCACTGGCTTGATGTGGAGAGGGGGGGTGCGAGCTCGGATGTCATCCTTGTCATCTGACCACGGTTCAAAATTACGAGGTCCATCCCAAAATAGCCCTAGTGTTGCTTTAAAACGGTATGTTAACCCATTAACCGCTGGTGTTGCGTTGATGCAACGGTCAATATAAATGAATATAAAATAACGATTAAAGAATAGCACTACTAACAAATCGGTGAAAAAATTGACTTAAATAAATTATTTTACACCTATTAATCAATGTTTCACTTTAAGTATTTTTTTTTTTTTTAAGAAAAAATAAATATTATAAACAAATTGGGGTTTGGCTGTGAAATACATTAGCCAAGTCACTTTCTGTCAGTACATTCCACAAAGCAGGTGTTTCTGTGGGGGAGGAGGGGAAAGTAAAAACTGGTGTTATGTTCGCGCAACGTCAGTGGAAAGGGGGGGGTAGACTGTTATCCTTCTTGAAAGATTTCATTTCAGTACTGTTTGTCTTTTTGGTAGCAACTTTTTTATCCTCTGTGGTTTAAAATGCGTAAAACAAGATATCTTACGTTAGAAGAATCTTTGGAAAAAATTTTCAAACAAAATTCCGATGACGAAGATACATACGAGAGCGATATTGTTGTCGAACCTCCAGAAAGAGCAGATGCTACCAAAAAGGTAAGGAAAATATTTTAAATAACGATAATGAAGTTTAACCTAGAGATACTGCAGGGGAAGTTGAAGTTCATGTAAAGAAGAAGTTAGATCCTCCCAAAAGTTCTGCTGAAAAAAAAAAAACGGAAAAAGGAAGAATTAGGATGGACAAGAAAGGAACCAATTGATAGGCCTCAACTAAAAAATGAAGAAAAAGCTTCAATTGATCGTATCAAACAAATCATAGAAGATAAAACTAGTGCAGATATTTTCAAACTTTTTTTTTTTTTTTGGAATATGAAGAAAACAAAATGATATTTGTTGTTCGCTGGAACGACAACTCTGTTGTGACAATAAGGTCAACATTTGGAAAAATTGAACCACTAAAAAATATTTCTCGATACTCTAAAAGTCAGAAGAAGAAAATATTAGTAGCTCAATTTCACTGCATTGAGCAATATAATTAGAAAATAGGTGGTATAGATTTGTGCGACAATTTTGTTTCCAATTACCAAATTAGGGTCCGTGGAAAAAGATGGTCATGGCCGATATTTTCAAATTTCATCGATGTTGCACTAACAAATGCTTGGAGAATATCAAGATTTTTTGAAGAAGGAAGTAAAAAGTCACTGTTGGATTTTAGACGAGAGATTGTGCTTCATCTGCTCCAGACACCCATGGATCGTGAGATAAATAAGAAAAGATCAGCTACAGGACGTCCGAGCAAATTCAGCCTTACAAAACCAATATCCAAAGGACATTTTATTGTTAATTCTACAGACAGTAGAAGACTACATTGCAAGTATTGCCACAGGCAAACTATTTATCGCTGCAATGTTTGTGAAGCTGCTTTACACCACAATTGTAGTGAAGCATATCATACTTGAAATTTATATCACCTTAATCTTGCATAATAAGCTTGTCAATTACATTTATTTGTTAGTTTTTGATAAATTAAAATTTTCAAAGAAGTTTTTTGACTATTTTACACCCTTTAATAAGCTGACAAAAATTTCCAGTTTTTAAAACATGAAAAAAATGTGGCGTAGTGCTCGGTGATAACGATCAACGTTCGTACTTCTTTTCCGCTGACGTTGCGTGAACGCAACACCCTATATTTTTAAAAGTGCAATTTCCTTATTTTTACATTAAATTACTATTATAAGTGGTCAAAATTATAACTTGTATTGTTTGCATCAAAAACAAATAATGAGTTTGAGTTTTGGCGTTTAATGGGTTAATATAACTAAACTAAAAAATTATTTATGAATTCCACTGAATACTGATAATGTTTTTATTTTACTTTTCATACAATTTACACTGCATAATATGCGACAATTGTAAGCTTTATTTTGGTATTACTACAAATTCCACATACAAAAACTGAAGCATAACAATGGTTTTGATAAAGGACTATTCATTTGATTTATTTTATTAGTTGTAATGGCAACAAAACAGCACCAAGAAAAAATTTCATCAATTTAGTGATTTTAATTATGAACTGTATAACATGAGATTCGTATATTCAAAATTTTTCATAATAAATAATAATGTACTCGGGTATATTTTTATAATATGGCTCTATTTTTTTCCTTGCTCTTTATGGTCGCCATTAAGACTGAATTGTACTATTTTATTTGTGAAAGAATAAATGGAATTTTATATATAAAAGAAAGAATTAATAAGACTTGAAAATATTTTTATATTCAAATGTATCAGCTATTTACTTATAGAATCTCATTAAATATGCATGTATTTCAGAAGAAAAGTCTTGATGTTCTTTTGACCCTTGTTAAGCTGGAAAGTGTAAATAAAGATGTATGGGATTTTCCTAAAGAACTCTTTGGGGTATGTATATTCAGTAAAATGTCTAACATTTTTTGCTTGAAGTAAAAGATCAGTTTAGAGAATTTAGATCTCATAGTGCGCATTTTTGTTGTATGTTTATAATAGGGTGGCCCAACATTCTGTTCTTTATTCAAATAATGAATAGCTTATTTAATTGTGTATTTATTTTTATAACCCTGTGATAAATGACAAAAAAAAAATACAAACCATCACCGACCAACTCTGCATTTTACATGTAGTGAATCTTACCATAACCAAAGATTGCATCAAGTCATTTTAATCATTAGTTGGATCAAGAAAGGAAATAATTTTAGTTTGTTTCATGTAATTTTATTTCTTATCAAATGTAACAAAATAGCAATACTTAATTTAGAATACATATCTGAATTTTCCAAATTAAGGTTGCTTTTGATTACTTACAACATTTCTTAATTATGATTTAACAATTTGTAAATTTGAATTCCCAATCTTAAAGATTGTTTTTCCAGTGTATTAAATGCATTATTTTCCTAAAGGGTAATTTAATGTGTAAGCTGTAAAATTTCCAACTTATATATCCCAGAAGCCTTTTATTGTTATATTGGGTAAATATTTTTTTTTTTTTTTACTTTTGTTATTAAATAAATTAAGATTTTATATAATACAAAATTAAAAACAGTATGTATTAACAAATCTTAAAAGGTCGGTGGTCCTCTTTTGCATGAATTGCAGCTCATGTCCAATACAAGATGCACAATAGCTTGATAATAGAAAAAGGCCTTCTTGCTTGCCTTCTAAAATACTGTATAAAGGTTCAATTATATTTAAATCAGGTGATTGAAACACCAAGGGGTTGTACTTCATTTTACTATTCTCTAAATCATTCTCAAATAATTCTAACACTGAATGAAAGCATAATCCTCTTAGTACAGAGATCATTCATAAAGAAACATTGACATTAGGTTAAGATGGTCAGCCATTATTTTGGTATAATCCTGTCCTGTAACTTGCCCATGCAATGGGCTGAAACCATGCTGTGATTTCATTCCTTATAATATCACTATATCTTTGCCATGCTTAATGGAACAGAGATGGTAAAAATTATATATTTCTAGTATTCTCCAAATGTAAATATGTATGTAGTTTTGAAGTAATGTAAACAATGATTTTTTACTACATGCTTTTCTACCATCGATATCCTGTACAATTTGGGGCACTATTTTGTCATTGCAAAGCATTTTATGGTGTAATTGATTATTTCAGAGTATTTTTGCAAATTGCTGCTCATTCCTAATAGTTTTTGATAATGCAAACTTCTTTAGAGCTGCAAAGGTTCTATCTCAAAGCTCTCCTATTCCATTAGTTTAATTTTCAAATACTGTAGTGTTTGTTAGATGTTTTTTGCTGTTTGATATAGGGTGTTATTATAATTGATATGAAATTTGTTCCAACAATTGTGCCTCTTTTTAAGATCTGAAATGTAAGTCATAATATAGTTTCAGTGCTGTAATATATTTTACATTCAACTGTTATTCCTGCTAATAATCGACTGACTTGTGTATATTCTTGCCTTTGAAGGTGACACATTTTGCATCTAGGAGTCAAAATATGCACAGTTTCCCTGTTGTATTCTGAAGTGTTTATATTGTTTGTCCAGCCCTTGCTTATGCCCTGTAACGCTTTTAATTTTAGAATCTTACAATTAATATTTGATTATTTTTATTTAAAAATTTAAAATATTTCGATTTGAACTATTTCTTCAATATATACAAGTTTTTCGTTTACAAATATATATCCTCTTGCCTGCTGTGTAATTTAACTTTAAATATGATTCAAAAGAAATCAATATCATCTCTTGAGTAATATCTCCTCTCCCATAATTTTGATATTGAAATTTACAACATTATATTTCCACAAAAAATGTGTTTAATGGGTAGGTGTTAAATAAACTATGTTTTTAGCATCGGCTATTTCAATTTCCTCAGCATATTTGGGGAACAACCACCATTCATGCATGGAAGAGAAATTACTATGCAAAACAAAGGTAAAGTGTATTGTGACCATTAGTAGGTTAAAAACTTTTTCAGAATGAAATCTGCTTCCCATATATGAATTCTTCTTAAAAATTTGAGTTGTATAAAAAAAAAATTTGATTGCACAATGAATTTTGAATTCTATGTATACAAAACAGAAATTGATTTTATTGGAAATAGCACCTACAAATTATTTTATTGAATTTTTAAAATTTTTATTGCAGAGAATAATTTTTGAACTGCTTTCTCCACATATTGATCAGCAAACTAACATTCTTAGATTCCAAGTATATGCTTCATATGATGATATTTTTATGTACACATTGAAAGCAATAATGAATATATTGGATAAGAAAGAAGAGGTGAGAATTATTTTTAGTTTATCTTATGAAATTTATTTCTGATTAGCCAGGAATTTCATTGAGAAAATTGATTAATGTAATTTTATAATTTGCAAGAATTTATTGTCATATCTTCAAAATATTTTATCTTTGAGCTCAATTTTTGTAATTTAAATAATCATTGGAATTGCTAATTTTTCAATTTTAGGCTAACAAACTTAACAGTTTTTGAATTTATTTATTGATATTCTTTTATATATACTCAGTATTTTGTTTGATATTACATTTTAAAATTATTTTCTTTAATAAGGCATATATTTAAAGTTGGCCTTTTTTATCTAAATGTTTGGGCCTTATTATGAGCTATTTTTTTAACTATACAATCAATTTGAAATTCTTGAAAATTAAATTGTGCTCCATACTTGTACCATAATCTTTATGAAATCTGGAAAAATTCTATTTATAGTATTTCTTTCAAAAAATACCCAAGTTTGAGGTATAATTAGTATTTAATTTCCTTTGTAGTAAAGCAATATATAATGTTTTACAAGAAATACTTATTAGTACAATGCCTTAAATTGCTCTATTTCTTCAAATGTTAATAAGTGTTCATTATATGAAATAATAATACATTTTTTAATATTATAAATGGTGGTTAATAAATAAAATAACTATCATTCAATGTGTAATCATATAAATTTAGCAATAATATATTATTTTAGTAGATATTATTTCACAGCCTCTGTGTCTATTTTAATTCCAGGTTACAGATATTTTCTTAACTAACCTTTTTTATCTTCTGAATGCACTGAAATATCCTGATGAGTTCCATACTTCTAAAGTTAACACTCTTCTACCTCAAGATAGTAAGTTTAATTAACTAATTTGTGTAATGTGATGCACAAAAATATTACTAACAATTTTTTGAGGAGTTGTGAATCAAGGCCACACTAGAAAAATTTAAAGAGAACAAAAAAAAAAAATCATTGGAACAGCATCCACTGTAATCATTTTGGATAATCTGTCTTGTAATAGATGTGTCATGTATTAAGAAGGTATTTCCTGTATACAGTAATTTGCCTTCATTCATTTAATTATATAATAATGGCCAAATATATCTCGTCTACTTTTTTATTACAGTTTGTAATTAAGAAATTCTAATTTAGTGATTATTTTTTTGTCTAATCTTACATAAGATGAAAAAGATAATAAGTTTGATGCTTTCAAAATAACAATGCATGTTTAGCCATTGAAAATGGGACAGGTATGCAAGTGACTCATTTTGTTTTGCAGCATTATATTGAACTTTTTTGTTCTGTTATTTGCTGTTAGTTAAATTAAAATTTCAGAATGAGTTTTATTGCAGATTTTAAATCTAATGAAAATTACTGTTCCTAAACTTAAAACAACCTAATGTTGATTATAAAAATTTTTCCACCCTGAAAATTTCATTATCTTTACATAGTATAAAATGAAATCTGAAAGCGTCTATATGTTTAAACCACAAAAACTCAAGAAATAGCTAACGGGTATTGAGATGTTCATACCATTTTGTAGAGCATTTATTGGGAATGTTTTAGCACATTAAAGTCATATCAAAATAAAAAAAATGAGTTTTATAATTGTGATTTTAATTATTCTGCGCATGTGCAAATAGCAAGAGCTGAGATATGCATTTGCGCTACATTTCTTCGTTTACGTCTGATTTTAAATGAAGATTCAAATCTCATTATGCCCAATAGAAGGAAATCTAACCTTGGCTGGAACACATTGAATGCCAAAAAAGTTTCGTTTGTTGTGCGATACATAAATTGAAGAGGAAAGAAACATTCGGTTAGCGAATATCAGAGAAATAATGTCCACACTTAGAGAAGGAGAATCTTTTGATGAGCGAAAAGTTACATACAAACAAAATCTTTTTGTCTTGACACCAGGAGGAAAAACAGCCAATATAGTTTGCAAAGAAATTTTATGAAGTAAGCTGAATTTTATTTTCATATCAAATTATACAGAGTTGATAAACAAGTTTGGAACAGTGGGTACAATGACTTATCTGTATATTTTTAAATTTTAAAAGTAGGGTTTTTTTTAGCTTTTCTTTTTTATATTTTTAGTGGATTGTTTTGTAGCTATTTTTGATAATTTCTAAATATATTTTTATGTTTGATGTTGCGTAACATACCCATGTAATATCGGGTGGGGGAGAGTTTTAAGTTTAAAGCTAATTTTTCTTCTTGGATGATATGCCATGGGCAATGCCGTGCGGGTACTGCTAGTTGTAAATAAAATTACCTGATAATTCATATATAGTGTATACTTCAGACAATAGGGAAAGGGGTTAGAATGAATAGTTTGTTATCAAAGTCCATATTGCTTTACACCAAGATATTCTGCAGAATTTTGCTGCATGTGTGAAAATGGCATTAATTAGAAAATGATTTCCTTGCCAGAATGCCAGTAAATGCTATGGAAGCATGAGTATTTATAGGGCAATTTATTGTACGGTTAAAGTAATTGACTGCATAATGTTTTTAACACTAATGTTACCTCATTAATATTCATGCAAACAAAAAAAAAAATATTTTATTGATATGTTTATTTCAGAATGCAATTTTTTTGTTCTGCTATTTGTTGTTGGTTAAGTTTTGAAAATATTTGTAAAAATTTATATAACCTTTTGTATATTAAAATGATACAGAATTCTTAAAATGGCTATCTTTTTAATGATTTGCATGTTTTCAAAAATATGTTTTACTTTGAATTTAGGTTTGAAGACACCTTTCTGTTTAAAAGAAAAGGTTATTTGTAAATTATTTTCAAATACATGGAATAGATTTTTAAAATTTCAGGTAAATATTTTAGAACATAATAGATTTGATTTTTACTTAAATCATTGTTCTTTATTTTCTCTTCTAGCATAAATAAAATATAATTTTCTAATATTACCCTTTTTGTCACTTTTATCTATCTACCAATAGGGATAAGGTTGGGATTGATATTTATTCCTACAACATTTTTAGTTTATGTGCCACCAGTTTTATCAAATTTACCTGAGAGTGAAAATGTTTGAACAAACATTCATACACTTGTTGAATTTTATTTAAAGAGAAATTGTGCAGATATTTTATCAGCTCAATTTTATTAAATAATCGTAAAAAAGTAATATTCAGAATAGAAATGGTATGGTTATAGGATTAAATTAAAATTTTGGCAATATCTTAGTCTTGAAATATGTAATTAAATTATATTACTCAAAAAAATTCAGTGTAGTTAAATATATTGTTACGAACCTTTAATTTTGCTTCCCAGCCCAAATAGTGTCATCGTAAGAAAGACCATTTTAACGATCAGCCCTGTGGGCACTGATCGGGTGACGCGTCAGTGACCTCAGAGCTTAGCGACAAAATGGATAATGCTGGAAACTTAGAGAATTTTCACAATCCATCCAATAGAAACTGACATACGCCCTTATTGGCCCAGTAGGTTCTCGGCCCGCCTCCCGGGAACTATAAAAGGCCGGCAGTCTCGAGCTGCAAGTTGTCGTGAATTGAATTGTAGTCTGAATTGCCGACAAGTAACGAGTCTTCTAGAGAATAGTGGAGCAAGTGCCAGCTTTGTGTGGAGCTGTTGCTGAGCTGTGAGCAGCAAGTCATGTTGTCTACTGTGGAGGCAGCGTCGTGTCGTGTGATGTAATGAGTCGGCAGCTAAAGCAAGGAGTGTTTCAGCTGTTGGAGAGACCTTAAAGCGAAACTCCGAGGATCCCCTCTCCTGCTGGATTCTGTCTGGCCGCTTTGTGTGCTGAGGTTGATTACTACTTGTGGACCATTCACCCACTATCAAGCGAACCCGGCAGTGAAAATTACTTTTGTTTAAAATATGATAACATGCAAAATCCTTTTATCATCTGAAAAGTTTTTTAATTCAAATTAGAATAGCAATTGAAGCAAACAACCTTAAAAACCATAGCAGTTTCTCCCTCCCCCCCATAAGTTATAATATTTGTTACAGTAGTATTGCAAACTTTGTTTACAAAAAATGATTATAAAAACATTCTTAGATAATCAATTAGTTATTTTTCATTAGTAAAAATTGTATTAATTTGCTTGTAGGGTTTTTATTAATAAAAAGATTGCAGTCGGATATTTTCTTATGTTTTTCTTGTTCATTAACAATAAAAAAAAATAATAAAAATACTGTGGAACCTAGCTTAATGAAATAATTCTTTCCAGAATTTTACTCATGATTTGATAAGTTTATATCACTCATAACTATTGCTTTACTAGAAATGATGCTTTTCTATGTACAGTATTACAATAACTTCCCATATTCTAGCATCTTTCTTATTTCACTGTTAGGCCATTACTCTGTTGAATCTATTATTCTCTCCTCTCCTGACCAAATCTCCTCTGTAGCTTTTTGCAGTGATACAGCTGCATAAATTCTTCAGTGTATTTGACTATATTCTTCCACCAGCTCATTGATGTTGTCCACTTATCGTCTATTTCTAGCCTCAAAAATTTAATCAGAACCACTATCTCATCAATTAAATATCTAAAGACATACTCAAAATAGATTACATTCAACAATGTTATCTGGCCAAATTTCTTTCATGTAGTTATACTTCAAACAAGCACTCGATGCAGACTGATGCATGGCAAACTATATGTGACATCACAGTGTCACACACCACCCATTTTGTGAAACATTGCTCATCACGCAGGTCACTTTTTACATTTTGTTTTGCTCATTTTGATAATTACTCTTTCTGAGAAATGTCATTAACTTAGTTTCGATTATATTTCATTTCTTCATAAAAGATTCCTAGCCTTCATTGGATCTTTTAAGACATTGCTAAAAGCAAATAAAAATTTTATCAATATATGTGTGTGTGTGTGCATCTAATTTTTGAATTGGAAGGCAGTTTCGAAGACAGAAAGACTCATTGAAGTTTTAAAGTTTGCTTTATTTTCTCTCCCGGAAGACAGGCAAGCATATTTATGTACATGTAATAGGGATTTCCATGGTATGTCAGTCAAAAAGCAAGAGAAACACAGGGATCATTTAGAAGAATTTGTAAAGTCAGCTGTATTTTGTCCTTTCAAGCAGAGTGTGTGAAAGTGCCGCATTTAGCCAATTCATCAATTTTATAAAGCTTCTCTTGAATTAATTAAGTAGAGAAAGTGGAATTGGATCAGGAAATAAGAGAATGAAATAACTGTGGGCTAAATTAAAAAACTTTGGAAATTAATTTGGATTAAATGAAGAGTTTAAAATATCATTACATATATATGTGCAGTTGTTCAAAATTTTGTTATTGTATAGCAAAGGAATAGCTATAAGTTTTCTTATTTCTGATTCATTTGTACTAAATTTTAAAAACTTAAAACAATCGAAATAACTGCACAATAAAGAAATGGGTAATTTTTTTAATGAATAACTATTGAAGCAAGAAACTGTATAGAAATTAAATTGGAAATGTTTAAAACAAGGATGGGCCAGCTCCGGCCCACGGATATAATTTTAATTTTTCCGTTTCGAGACAAATTAAAAGAAATATATATTATATATTGATCTCCTTTTCTACTTTGATTAAATATTAGGGATTTTTTTTTTATTCCTTTTTTTCAAAGGACTGATGATCTTTTTACTTTCTCTACTTTTGTTCTACAAAACATAAATCGACGGAAATAGCAAGCACAAACATCTTTCAATAGGTAAAGTGTTAAAAGAGGAAGTTCTTTGTTAGTTATAGCTGTAGAAGGGTGCCAACAAGCATTATCTCTTTCTGGGGGATCAGATGGGAATCAATATAGGTGAATTACCTCAAATATGCGCATTTTAAGCTCCAGCCAGCGGCTTTTTCTTTTGACCCGAGTTCTAATATTATTGATTGCGTATGGAAAGATTACGGGCATAAAGCATCATTGTGAATAGTGGTGAAATTATTAAAAGTATTGTGTAGCTAGTGCTTGTTTGGGTTATTCGTAAAATATTTCGACCCCAAAATGGCTACTAAAAATGTATAGTTGTGATTCAGAGTGCCGTGCTTTTAAAGATGAATGGACCCTGAAATATTTTTTACAGTTGTAAAAGATAAACCAGTGTGTCTTATCTGCAATGAAGCTGTTGCAGTCTTCAAAAAATATAACATTTCCCATCAGTTTACATCTAAGCATAATAATTTAAATTACGAAGCAATGTCCGAATATGAAACAAAACAAAATGCAGAAAGTCTTTGTAAAAAATTATCAGGCCAACAAAAAATTTTCAATAAAGGAAGCAGCAATATCCAAGAAGTAGCTACACATGCAAGTTACATTGTAGCAAACAATATTGCTAAAAATAATAAAGCTCTCAGTGATGGGGAGTTTGTTAAACAATGCATGCTCCAAGTTTGTGATGTCCATACAAGAAAAATAATTCTCAGGCTGTAAGCTTATCTCGAAAAACGGTGACTTCTGGAATCGAAATCATCGATAAAAATTTGACATCACAATTAGAGTCAAGGATTGGCCAGTTTAAATTTTGCTCTATAGCTATGGATGAAAGCACAGATATAAATGAAATGATACTACTCAATTAGTATTATTTATAAGAAGTGTTGATGAGAACTTTAAATTATCGAGGAACTGGCGTGCTTGCGTTCTTAAAAAGGAACTACAAAGGGATGTCATATTTTTCGTGAATTTCAGGAAGGGCTTTTAACTTTGAAAGTGTCTATAACAAATATATGTAATATTACGACCGATGGAGTACCAAATATGACAGGGGGAAAAATTTGGATTCCTTGGACTCTTTAATCAAAACTTTCTCGGGAACAGTATTGTTTTTCTGCATTGTATTATACATCAAGATTCTCTATGTAAATCTGCATTGAATATGAAACCCGTGCTTGATGCAGTCATGAAGCTTGTAAATATTATTCAATCTCGTGGGCTTACTCACAGGAAATTTCAAGCTTTTCTGCAGTATGTGCAATCTTAATATTCTGATGTACTGTATTACATGAAAGTAAGATGGCTTAGTACAGGATGTGTTTTCAAGTTAGTTTGGCAGCTGAAAGCTGACATTATGTCGTTCTTCCATGAGAAACAGTATTCTGCGGAGTATGAAATGTTAGAAGATACAGAATGGCTTTCGGACTTCTTGCATAGATCTTCTTGGTCATATGAGCAACTTGAATGTCAAGATGCAAGAGAAAAAACAATTTATCGATGATATCTGGGCCCATCTCAAAGCTTTTAAACTAAAACAATCTGTTTGCTGGGCAGCTAGCTAAGAACGATTTGTCTCATTTTCCGAGGTTAAATTCAATACCCTCAGTAAATGAAGAGAAGCTTAAGAATTATGAAGATGGCTTGAAAAAATAGCATTTTGAGTTTGAACGCAGATTTCAAGATTTCAGTTCCATTCAAACAAAATTAGATCTTTTTGCCAGGCTTTTCAACGTAAATTGTGAAGCAGTGAGGTCAATTAGCAGCTTGAATTAATTGAGTTGCAATCTAACAATCATTTCAAGCAGTTGTTTCAAAATATACAAAAGTTAGAGTTTTACAAATCATTATCGAAAGTAAGTTTCCCAAATTTAATCTCAAGCCCAGAAATCAGTGCTATGTTTGCTTCATCTTATATATGTAAACAAGTGTTTTCAACTATGAACCTTAGAAAGAATTATTTCAGAAGTAGACTGACAGATGAGCATTTAGCCTCGTTCCTTAGAATCAGTGCATCTCACTTCGAACATCAATATAAGTAACTTTTTAAAATGAAATCGCAATTTCATTCATCTCATTAACATATATTTAAACTGTGATACTTTTATATTTTTAAAATTTTAGAAAAATTTATCTTGGCCCGCCAAACTTTTCGATTTGTGGCTCTGGGTCGAAAAAGGTGAAATTTTGAATTTTAGGTGGGATAAAAAAAAATTTTGGAAATTATTGTGGATAGAGGACAAAATTTTTAATTTAAAAAAATTATTATTCAAATTAAATTTGTTATTTTAATTTAAATAATATTTATGCTTTGAAAAGTTGACAGTGTTCTTTCGCTTGTTTTATGATAAATGTTTTAATCATTTCTCAGCTTTCAGGCTAAGATCAGATTATAATAAATATGCAAAACTTGGTTGAATTTGACCTAGTTGTTAAGGAGGAGATGTGGAACATACATAATCACAGTGACTTTTTTTAAAGATTTTATTATGTGTCTCGCAGATTAAACTTGATTATATTGTGCAGTTCCTTAAGTCGTATATTTGCATTAGTATTAGAATGACAAAATTATCTGTACCTACAAGTTCCATAGCATCATTAAAAGACCGTGAAAGCTGCTTATTTTTAATGATCCTTATATAAGGGCCTTTAAAATGCTATCCCCCCTTCTCTATCTGCCATTTCCTGAAAAGGTAGGGAGTACAATTTCACTACATTACAGAACCATACTATATTTGTTTGATTATATGATTGCATTTTCTTTGCAATCTTTCATCCTCTATCGGTCTTGATGAATATAGAAGATAAAAAAGGTTTCATCTCAGTTTAGGGGAAATATTTTTTATTTGCTTATCTCTTCTTTCACATTGTTTTGTGGGTTTAGATGTAGATTTTTGATGTTTAGATTTTTTTATGGGTAATTTTATATAAAACTGTGCTCATTAGTTTTTAAAAGGAACTTCAGCTCATTGTTGTGTGCTTTTCTACATTGTTTACTTTTGTTACTGTTATTGTGTATTTATTAGTTATATTTCAACAACATTGAGTAAATCACCAATAATAATTTTAATATTTTATTGTAAGATGTTTGTGTTAAAAAAAGATTTGGGTACTTTCTAACAATTTGTCAGGAAAATGTTTTTAATTTACCATGGATTTTCGAAACTGCCTACTATGAATGGTTCAGTGTTTTTAAAAAAAGTGTAACAAAATGCTCTTGTTTTAAAGTTACTTGTATTTCATTTGTTATTCTTGCCTAAGATATCAAAAATAAATTGAGGCCTATGAAATCCCTTTTTTACTTTCAGGTCTACAAAGAGAAAGAAAAATTATACTCATCAAAAAAATTAGCCTGAAATTTTGCCGTATCTCCAAAATTTAGACCTCTAAAAAATTATTGGAAATATATATATCTGACTGTGAACAAGATGACTAAAAAATCTTGTGTTGAATGATAAATTTTGGTATGGTTTCTTAAGGGGACAGTGGGCTTTAAAGTAAGCAAAAATGGACAAAAACTTGAAATTTTATTTTTATCATTTCTTCACCAAAATAAAAGTTTATATTCAACTAAGATAGTATTATATTGTTCATTAAAATGAATATTTCATAGGCCTAGAGAAAAAAGGCACATTTTAATTACTTACCTCAAAATAATATTGCAATTAGATTTAAATATCTTTGAAATTTTCCAGGTGTCTTAATTTTTGGCAAAATTAAATAGAATTGATAATACAGATTTTTTTAAACGTTAAAAGAAAATAGAGTACGCATTTGATATTTCAAGTGTATCTAAATAGTTAGGACAATTTTAGTTCCAAAAGACAAAATTCTTATGAAAATCCAGCAAGTGTGTATAAAAGTATTTCTAAAAAATTAGCATTTAATTGGAATTACAAAATCATACATAGTTTTATTCCAAATAAACATATATTGGGTAATAAAGAAAAAATAATAGAAGAAATAAAAAGTTGAGTCACCTGGAATGTTTTGAAATTTTAAAATTATATACCTTTTCATTTTTAAAAAATACTTTGCTTAAAAAGTATTTTAAAAAGAAATTTAACATTAATATTTTAATACATACGCATAAAATTTTCATAACTCCAAGTGAATAATTCCCGAAAAATGTCTAATACAGTCCACTGTCCCCTTAACATCAAATTTGTAATTTCTATCAAATTTGAAATGAAATTCAATTTAAAAAAAATTTGCGATGTAAATTTAAATTGCAAATTTTTTTTTCTAATTAAAATGTCAAAATACAAAGAAAGCAGTAAATATGAATTCAGTTAATGTCCCTGCATTTGCAAATAAAGTTTTGATTGGCAAATCACTATTCAAAAGCAGAAATGAAATATTCAGGACCAAATGACAATTTATCATTCATATTGTTTTATCAAAAAGCCAGCAAAAAAAAAAAACTGGTAAAGCCTTTTTTTTTTTCCCCAAAAAAATGCTACTTGTACCATTTCCTTCATCCAATTAAGTAAAATCAATTGAAGGGCCATTTGTTGCTAGATTTATATGTGAAAGTTGCATTATAAAAAAGGGGGGCACCTATATGGGAAAGTTAAAAAAAAAAATGATTTTATGTGCAGTTTTTGTATTATCATCTGAGAACATGTTGCTTTGGTTAGGAAGTTTTGAAACTCGAAATCGCATAGTCAATGAATAAATTATCAATGGCAATTTCCATCATCTTTAAATCGGATATATTTTTTATCTGTTTTTACCAATATCGCATTATTATGTATGTTCCTTTGAAGCAGATAATGTTTTTAAAAAATTGACATAGAACTATGACGTCATAGCTGTTATTTAATCTCAAAATCTATCGAGCTCCAAAACTTTGTTTGCCAGTTAGAAAAATTGTTTATGAAAGCTCAAAAAAAATTATCATTATATATAGAGAGACAGGAGGGATAGAGACTGATAGAGAAATCTCGTTATTGTTTCAAACCGGTTTAAACTGATTAATGACTTAAATTAAGACAAATAATGACTTAGAAGATAATAATGCTCTCGCATGATAATTTGAAATGTGTGATTGTAGATTTCATTTTTATATTTCTTGTGCTACAAGGGTTTGTGTGAATGGAATTAGATAGTATCAATAATGTTTAAAAATTAAATTTTTGAATCTGAAATTTATTTACTGACAGTAGTCAGATAAATTTATTAGTGAATATTTTGATGATTTCACTCATTTCTCTTTCAGCTATTGTTGTTATCAACTATATTTAATGCATAACATCTGTACTTTTAAAAAATATGTAACTGTATTTACATTTGTATTATTTTGAAACTCATTGCTTTAATACTTTTGTCACTATCAGCTCCCATTCCCTGTTCTCAAGAGAGTGTTACTGGTCTTGCATAAAAAAGTGATTCCTCATCTACAGAACCCATATCTACTGACAGATTTTCTCACTGATTCTTACAAGCAGGGTAAAGCGCTAGTTTGTCATATAAAGAATTCTCTTTCAATCCTATGTGCAAAATAAATCTTATGTGGAACAAAGTTTTTCAATTATGAAAAAAAAAATTGAATAGCAGATTATTAAAACTATTTACCTAAAATATTTTTAAATTAAAAAATTATTATAATCAAGGAATTTAATAAAACTGATTTTTTTTTACCACTTTTTCCATTTATTTGTTATTTTAATACAAAGGAGAATTCTTCAAAAATTGCACTTAGTTTACTCCCTTTTTAATATTCTGTTCAAACTATTACAGGATGCATAGCATCATGAAATGCGTTTAATTTTCTTGAGAAGTGCAAAGACAGCATTTTATTCGTTTTGTTTCCCCATATATGATAGCATGGGCACAAACGCTTATTTGCCTGATGTATCAAAAAAGTAAAAGGGAAAAATTCAGAGAAGGAATTCCAGGGCAAAATAGGTCCAAGTATTCCATTTTAAGATAACACTTAATAAACCTTTCCCCCCCCCCTCCACTCTTTTCTATGCATTACCGTTTATTGGAATAGTTATCCGAAAGCTGCAGTACAAAATGCGTACTGTGCCATACTTGTGATTTGAAAAACTTCCAAATTTCAGTTTACAGTGTTTCAGATGTTGAAGAATTTATTTAAGTTGTGACTGATAGGTTTATGTTTAATCTTTTATGTGTTATAGAAAATTAAACGATTGGTCTACTCAACGGAAAATAAGAATACTTCAGAATGAATTTGGTATGCGATAAGAGATACATCAAACATAGTAGAAGCTTCTGTAAAAACACTTGCAGTGAAGCCTCTTTAGTATCTTACACATTCAATCATCATTCTCTTTGATATGTTGTTTTGGAGCAATCCCTTGAATGACTTATTAGATTGATTTTAATGTACTGTATTAAATTATAACTAATTCTGTTATGTAATTATGTTAGCCAATCATGTAAAACATAGTATGATGAGATTTTAACTTGAATGATTAACATCAATGATTGTCATTTCTTTCACAGTGTAGTTTTTAAATGACCCTAACTATTTGAAAATTATCATTGGACTAATTTCGTCAAATTTTAGTTTTTACCAAGGGGAAAAAACTGCTGGTTCTGGTAATTAAATTTTTTGCTGAAATAAAAAAATTTTTATAGTATTTTTACTCAATAAAATTCCCCCCTTTACATTTAAATGTTTGGCCTGATTGAGAGAGCAATGCAAAAAACATAAACCACTGAAGTTATGAACATGAAATTTGGAATGTTATTACTTCTTGGATACCAGAGGTCCACGAAGAACGACTATTTCAAAATAGAGCAATATGTAGCATAAACCTTTGGAATTGGGATATTAGTAGCTCACTAAATGGGGATTTTTCAAAATTTTAATTCAAAGTTTGATTTTAAAATAGAATTTTAATGTTTTTTCCATAACATCAAAGCATATTTTCGCACAAAAATTATTTTAAGTCCATTTGAAAGGCTTTTTAATGATAAATTTTATTTGAATGAATGCTTCCCCCACCCTTTCCTTTTAAAAAATTAGTTTTGGAAACAATTTATAACAATGATTTTTATGATGATGAAATTCAAACATTGTCATTGCTTCTTCAAATTGTCACATCAAATTATTTTACCACTCATAAAATCATGATAAAAGAAAACAAGATATTTACTTTGCTTTTATTAAACCTTTAAAATTTTTAAAGCAGTTCATTGAATGAGATTCTTTGTTTGAGTTTTATTAAATTTTGAAGCAATGCAATATATTGTGCTGGCTTCAAATAATACTTTAAAAAAAGGCTTCAACTAACACTTTTTATTTTCATTTTGTTTCTAATTACGAAACTGGCTCTTTTTTAATTTCACGAATTTGTTTCTGTTATTTATAGAAACTAGCAGTTGTTAAAGCATTTTCATTTCTTAGCAAAATATCACATTTTTCTGCAATTTTTTAAAGCTAAAATAAGAATTATGTAACGTATTATGTCAGTTAAAACACAAGTTTTGAAACAAAGTCTCTACTAAACTTCAGAAATAAAAAGATTGAGACAATATTTTATGGTTTGACTATTTCTGTATGCTATTATTGTTTTCCATTTTAAAAAATATTTTAAGAAATTCATCTGGAATTATCATTGATTTCATGGCAATTTTGTCAGTTTTAAAAAAGGAGTCATTCTGAAATGCTTAGTTCTTATCTTTATCAAACTGATATAAAATTTCTTAATAATGCATGTTGGTATGGGAGGAAATTTATGCTTTCCATCCCAGCTATATTGAATCTTATTTGTTCTTGCATATATAAAAATCAAATGCGAATTCTTTGGTCATGCTATGCTCCTACATCAGTGTTGATATTTTCAGAAATGATATGTCCATCTAAATGAACTGATAGTTTGCAATTTTAAGAGATATTGAAAAAAAATCTAATTTATATTGTTAATCCTTTAAAATTTGACTTAATTTTTTAGTATTGAGTGTTTCATTTTTATAAACTTTTTTTATTTTTGTCAAAAATCAAAGACATAATTTGTTTTAGAATAGAAGATATTGTGTAAGTATAGAAATAAACATTAAAATTTAAAGAATACTTATTTAATTTTTTTAATTCAATATAAATTATGTACTATTATAAAACACTAAATACCATATGCTTAGAAAATAAGCATTTTTACATATGTGTATATATAAAGGTGCTGAACTTTTTTTTTTGGCTAAGGTGCGTAAAAGTACTTAATTTTTGTTTAATTTTCTCGCTATGCACATTATATTATCTTTATATTATGTATTTTATTAAACGATTTGTTATACTTGATAATATTTATTTATTTTATTTTTCTCCCTAGGAGGTATAAATAGTTTATTGTCTTTGAATAGCCTGTACTTTCTAATGGCTCACTATAATGTGTAAGTTTATTTTTCTTTTATTTGTAATTTAAACATTATAATAAATATTTATTTATACTTACAATATTTAAAAATAAGTGAATTAAATGAGTTGAATTTAGTGTTAAATTTGTTTGAGATCTATTTTGTTTCTGATAAATCTGAAACAAAGAAAATATGAATGTTAGAACAGCATTAAGTAACAAATTTCTAAGAATTCACCCCATCCCATTAAACTTCATTCTCCTACTAGCATTTCTTGATGATAATTTAATATTTTCCTAATGAAAGTAATCAAATCTATTTACAAAAATCTAGTCTTTTGGAGCATGCTTTTTGTTAAATATTCTATTATTAATAAATGATGCAAGAAGAAAGATAAATGAATCAAATAAATTAGGCATTTTATTTATTTTTATCAATGAAAGCAAATTAATCCCAGATTAGAATCGCAAAATTTCGAAAAAATTTTTACTATTTTCATTTAAACATTTCATTAAAACTTGATTATCTCTCATTTTTAAATAAATTTCTTAACCCCTGCATATACACACTTCTTCATTTTCGAGTGTTTTTTGAATAAAATGGGAGTCTTGAAATATTCTTTCATCATTTCTTTCAAAAAGAATCAAAAGGCCATTTTAAATAAACAAATCAGCATGGTATTAAAAACGTGTTTTTTAAGCACTTTTTATTCTGCTGTTAGTTGTATGAATTTCTTAAATAAAATGAAAAATTATTTTTATAAATATCTTTTTAATTGTTAAATTTATTGAATCCTTTAAAAGTATCCGTTTTTTTGAGGTTCCATAGTCCTTTTTCTTATGTATGATAGACACCGTGGTGGTATTTGTAATTTTTATGTTTATATATAAAAAAATTAAATTGATAATGCTATGTAGTATTCAGTGCTTAATGGGATTATATTTTTGTTTGGGTTTTACAAACTATATCTGTAGTCATGACTGATTAAAATACTCAAATAAAAATAATGAAAAATGTGGATAGAGAGGTTGTCATTTGATTGCTTTAAAATTTTATTTTGTTTATTTTCTAATGAATTAGAAGTTGCATATTGAAATTTAAAAGTGTTGCATTATTTGTAATTATTTTTATAGTATATCTGCTTGTCTTTTTCCTCCTTTAAGGCTGGTATATTTTAAGAGATTGAAAGCAAAAGATTCAAAGTATTTTGTGCATCTAATAACTGTAATTATATTGATTTAGAAACCTCAGTGATCAAACTTATAATTGACAGATGAGCTTTTAAATATATGAATGAGCAATTGTTTTTCCAAATTATTAACATTTTAATATCTTCAAGTAATTTAAACATTAAATGGGTTAGTTGAATTGGTTCAGAATTTTATTCTGTTTAAATTTTCTGTTAAAAGTGAACGTCTTCAACATTTATGCTTTCAAATAACATTTAAATTATATTTTTATGAATTTTTTGGTAACTCTGCAGAGAAATATATAAAAACTCTTGAAGGGGAGAATCTTGACATTTACAATCAATTATTCTTTGCCAGTTAAATTTATGATATTGAATGACATTTTATCAAAGGAAATTAAAATTTTATTAACCTTCTCAATTATGCTGATTATTCAACTACCAAATCTCCAAGATATGAAAAAATTTAAATCATCTACTTGCTCTCACTTAATACATACAATGTGCAAATTCGTTATGTATTTGATGTGTTATGGATATGATTATTTAACTTTACTTACTTATTACTTTGTGAATATAATGTTTTTTGACATAGATTAAGATCATTTTAAGTTTCTTTGTATTATATCAAAATATACTTCATTAAGAAAATATATGCCAATAAATTTGAATCTATTTTCGGGCCTGATCAATTTTAACCTATAAATTGTTTTATGTTTAGAGAATATCCTGACTTTTTCAAGAATTTTTATTGTTTGATTAGTAAAGATGTAGTAAATGGAAAATTTAGCTCAAGGTTTTTTTACCTTTGTGATCTTTTTCTGTCATCCACGTAAGTTTGTAATCTTTTTTCTATAGTTAATTCCTGTGTTTTTTATAAATATGAAGTGAAACTATTCTGTTATATTTAAATGCTTGCAGAATCTGTAAGCTAAATTACTTACATAAATAAATACAAAATATTCTAATAGAATATTTTGTCTAATCTTTATACATATAAATTTTTCGAGTGTTAAAATAAGAATATTGCTAAAAAATTTCGGAATTCATTGAACTTATAAAAGTAGTGCAAACATGCAATACAGTAGACTCTCGATTATCTGCGGGCGGGTTATCCGCGCCTGCCACACAGTTTCTTTTTTTTTTTTTACTTCCAAGCAAAGAGAAAATGCTTCCAAAGCAAGAAGCAAACACAAATGACTGATTTCTACAAAAAGGTGTAGTTTTACAGTTATGCTTTTGTAATTACATAATATATTACAGTATTAAAACAGTACATATGTATCAACTTTCTGTGTATCCTTGAAGCCTCTCGTAAGTACAAAGCACTTTTCTGTTTTCATTAACAAAATGCATTTTAGGTTAGTTTTGAGTGATATACTAAAATATTAAGCGTTAGTTAAACATTTCCTGCTGTTTATTGAACATAAAACGATTTTTCAAAGTTGAAATGACTGTTTTCTCTTTTACTATACCCGTTTTTAGCTTTTTTCGGATTATCCGCGATTTTTGTTATCCGCGGCGGTCGCGCCACCCAATTCCACGGATAATCGGGAGTGTACTGTATATACAATTATCTGATAAAATTATTTTATATTAACAATTTTTAAAAATCAGGCTAATTTTAAAGAGAGGAAAAGGATATTGAAAAGAATTTACTGTAAAATTGTTAATGTGCAAATTTATTATTTTATTTTTTATTCCAGGCACTTACCTGCATATTTGATTGCTTCATTTGCTAAAAGACTAAGCAGAATTGCTTTATTATCAAAAACTGACAGCATTTTGAAAATAATTGTTTTAGTTATAAATTTATTTATTCGTCATAAGACTATATCTGTACTTATCCACAAAGAAAGCCCCACAGGTAATTTGTGATTTATCGTCCCTTTATGATATTTTTAATATTGTATATTATCTTTTAACATGAATTGAATCCAAAGGAAACTGCTTTTTTATAATTTTTTCTTGGTTTCTGTTTTTCACTATATCTGAACTATGCAGAGGAACAGAAAAATAGAAAAGTTTAATTATAAAAATTCTTAGGAATGAAAAAAAAATTAATGTAAATTAACACTTATGAACTTTAACATTTTACTATAACCAAGCAAATCAATTTTGCTTCATTATCAGCAGGTTATAAAATGATTGTTTCAATGATTTATAGCTTAATTGCTTAAAATCCTAAATATTATGAAACCCCTCATTCTCTTCTTTAGTAGTTAAATAAATTCAAATTAACAGGCCCTGACCCTGCTCACTAATGGTTGTCAACCCACAGGAAGATTACTAAACAGTCATTTCAGGTTTGCTATATATGAAATGTGTACCATAGTATAATTAATAGTTATAGATTGTAATCATTAAAGATAAATGAAACAAAATTATAAAAAATAACATATTTATTATTAATTTAGATTGCACAGTTAAAAGATATAGATTGATTGATTTCAAAGAATTCATTGGCTTAAAACCTATTTTTAACTATGCTGCACCAAACATATGGTCATGATTTAAAGTTTTGTTCTGTCACTAATAGTCGATTTGTTTAATTTACTTAAATGCATGTTCTTTAGATTTATTAATGAAAATATTTGGGTTCTCATTTTATAAGGATTATCATAAAAAAGACAATTTTATAGATTAATTAAAATATTAAATATATTTCCTTTGGCACTTATACCATAATTTTTCCAAAATAAAATCTGTTAAATGGGTCCTTTTAAGATGAACAGTATGCTTATAATTATTATATAATCAATATATTGATTTATCTGAGAGTTCACTCGCTAAACAATCCTTTAAAAATATGTAAATATTTAAAATAATTAATGCAGTCATGAATTCAATTACATACTGAACTATCTCGTGAGGATTGTTTTTCGTCCCCTAAATGCAGTGTTGTTAAACATCTTGAAGCAAATGATTTTTCCTTATTTCCGAATGCTTTCTTTTAATTTATTCATTTTCTTTCATTCCTTCCATAATTTTTTCTTAGAATGACTGAAATCGCATTGTATTTCAATTGTCGTAGTTGTTACGAAATATGGTAGATAAATAATACATTTTCTGAGAGCTTCATAAGAGAATTTCTTATAAATTGCCAACTGATGTTTTAATAGGAAAATGTTAGTTATTTACAATGCAATTTTTATAAATGTTCGTCTTTTGCTATACAATTCTTTTTTTTCTTTTTTTTTTTTTCTCACCCGAGTTAAAATTTGTTAGATACAAAATAATCCATTTTAATTTGAACATTAATTATTTTATTGTAACTCCTACAGGAGTGTTGTTAATCATCATAGTTATCAAACCTTTCCAATGTTTTACACTAGAATGTCCTAATTTTTATGTATAATAGTTCTTTGTTGAAATTTTACAAGTTATCTCCACTCTCCTTAAAAGTGTTTACTTTTATCTTGAAAATAATAATTTCTTTTTGAAGTGTTTGTAATTATATTGAAAGAAATAATTCTCCTTTTTAGTTTAAAATCATGGTGTTTAATTTTTTTTTTTTTTTTTTTTTTTTTTTCTTTTCTTGTTTAAAGATTTTTTTCAAATGCCTTTTCATTATTTTAGAATTATCTGAAGATCCATTTGTTTTTGAGGCATCCGATCCTGCAGAAAGTCATGCATTAGAAAGTTCTCTGTGGGAAATAAAGGTTAGTGTTCATGCCAATATGCATTTTTTAGGGATGAAATAATACATTCCTTTGGCGATTCTTTTATCTAAAAACAATAATTTAGTTATATGTGTTACAAGATCTAGGATTTAAATTAAACAATAACTGGAATTGCCCCCCCCCCCAAAAAAGGTTACTATCTAAAAGCTGTTTATAAATTTATGTTGATATTTATAAACTTATAAACATCTTTACCAAAAACAAGTGTCCAAAATAAAAATTTTATAAATATATATAATATAGCTGTGATAATACTAAAGACAGATCAAAAGATGAAAGTATTGTCAAAAACATATCTCAGTGGTTTTTCGTTGTTATATAGAAGGCATAATAATCAAACACCACTAACATTATTCAAATTAATATAATGCTTTCAGTGACAGTTATTTAAAAAAAATATGAAATTATGTTGATTATAAAATGTAATACAGGGCTGTTATAATTATAACTTTCTATATTTAACGAAATGTGCAGGACGTTCTGTGGGAAAGAATGGCATAAAAATTGAAGTGTGGACGTTTGAATGCAAATGCTAGAGATTTATTTAATAAAAAAATTAGTGCAGACATCGCCGATAAGTGGTGTTGTAGATTTGCATACAAGCTGTATATGCTTATCGGATGAACATGGAGGACAAGCTATAGGAAAATAACAGCTGATTACTCATTTTTCTCTGAAAGTTTGTTATAGCAACTTTGTGTGCTGCAATCTATATGAAGAAGTGCACCATCCTGCATAAAAATTGCTTCCTGTGGGCAATGCAGCAAATTGGGGACGGAAACAGCTCTTGTCTTATCCTGATACTGTTGCACTGTGATGAAGTCTTAAAACATATAGGACCAATTATGATACTGCTGGGGAATTGTACCATACTGTAATATTTACAGGGTATGGTGGCATTTGATGAACAGTATGTAGATTTTCTGTTGCTTAGATGTAGCAGTCATGATATTCACATGGCCATTTAAGCAAATGTGGGGTCACAGAATATTCCGCAGCCAAGTTGCTTTCACTTACATTTGTGCAAGGAACTGCAACCCAAAATGTTTTTTGGACTCTGACATACCTATCAGATGACCCATGGATTTATAAAGGAAATAAGATTTCTTTCATTATTTTTCAAACAATAGCCATGTGGAGATATGCTAGATTCTTCCACGACTGTCAAACCTGCATTTTCTATGCATGCAGGGTTTATAGCATGTTGTTTCATATCTGGTAAAATACCTATTTGCATAGATCTTTCAAACTTTTTCATCATATCATGTAGCACAATGTGTGTTATTAGTCCACAGCATGGATTCTTTTTTGATGAAATCCTCTTAATGCAGCTCAGCATTTTCTTCATTCAAATAAAAAAAAGCTTTGTCAATAAACATCAGCATGATGTAACAGCAAACTGAATACAGTCGCCTGTGGGTTGCCTGCCTTATACTTTTATCAAGCTTGTCATTTACTTAAGTTCTGAAAGTATTCAGTTCATGCAAATCAAATTCAATCAGTGTTAAAGTGCTACCTAATGGTGAAGTCCTGGTATAATTTTTTATTTCTTAAATCAGCGCATGACATTTTTTTCACTTTTTTGAAGCTATGCTGTTTGTTTGTAGATTCTAGGATTCATTTATGGCATTGGGGTACAAACCTGTGAACTTCTTGGTTGCAATTTGTTGGTTTAATCCCTCTTCTACGCTGGCATTGCATGCTTGATCTGTTCAAATTCCATGACATTATAAACTGTACCCTTTATTTGGGATTTTTTTTATATTGATATTCTGTGTGCATGATCTCGCATTTCTGCAATTCAAACTTCATGATATTCTGGCTGATAAAACACCTTGTGCAACTCTCTAAATATGGAAAGTTTAGTTATAAGAAATCTGTATATCTGTAAAGAAAAGGAAATTCAAAAACTAATTGCTTCTTTTTCTATATAAGAAATATTTTAGAAACCTACTTTAAATTGTTGCAGAGGAGTTACCTGTATCTTGAATTAATGTGGTTTTGTACAATTAGCTTGTATAGTTAGCTTTATTGCCTTTTTTGTTGTTGTTGTTTCATTAACTTGTAATAAATAATTGATCTTTCAATATAGACATTGCAGAACCACATTATTCCAGAAATCTCTCGTAAAGCTAAAATTCTAAATCACCCTTTGCCTTCTGTAGAACTGGATTTCTCTTCAACATTAGATATCTCACTGGATTCTGTAAGTATACCAAAAGATTTATTTGATTATATTAACAGATTTTGCGCCATATTGATGTTTTTGTAAAATACTTGTTTCTGAAAATTTTGTGAAGTTTATTTTTATTTATTTTTTTTAATTTTATTTTATTTTATTTACAAAATTGTAGATCAGATTTGTCTATTATCTAGGATGCTAATACTAATATAAATGATATTTTGGGTTGTAAATGGGGAATATCGTAGAGCCAATTGATAACTGAACATAATTGATTGGATATTATATAATGCAGTTTTAGTATATAGAATCATAGAATTTAATTGCAGAAAAGCAATATTTGAGCTGTTAAATTCTTAGTTTGTCATTGGCACTCTGGAATCATACTTTTTATTCTTTGATTTCATTGTTGTATTATCTCAAGGTAATACTCTATTGCACTACCAGTGCATCAATGACTGTGCTTACTGAGCAGAAAATAGCTCTAAAAAATAACTGATGACTCTAAAATATAGCAGAAAGTTCAAGAGGAAATAAGCAGGAAATATTCTTGCATCCATTGCATTTATTTTTCTGAACACGAACCGAAACTGAATTCAAAACAAATTTCAGCAGTTATTAGTTACAGTTAATAAAACTAATACTAAATAAAAGATAGGTAGACATAACATCCTCCCACCTTAAAAACAACTTAACCTATAAAAAAACACTTAAAAATTTTCAAAAAAATAACACAATACATTTTTTTTTTACTTTTACAATTATTGCATGCAAACTATTACTATAAATATCCTATGACTAAAATATAAATCTTAAAAGTTCAACTGCAAAAAGAAAAATCTGCAGTTTCAGTCTTATAGGTTGTTTTACAGTCCTCCCACTTTTTGTTTTTAAAACAGGTACAGTGTCATTGTTGGATTTTTTTTTTTTTTTTGAAACCTCATTTTTAACATTATCACGTTTTGTTTCCTTTTGACTGTCTTTGAACCAGGTTGAGGAAACTGTAAGTGGGAAAATTCTCTGTACTGGATGTAAAAATTCTCCTTTAGAGGTTCACAAGCGAAATTGTCTGGTAACACCATCTTTTCCAGGTAACGATTCAATAACACATCCTAAAAGCATGTCAGTTCCAATTGTCACTTCCAATAAGCACAACTTCGCCGAGCGAAATTTCTAGGCCTTGTTTCTAGTGTTCATTTCTTTGAATCAAGTCTCCTAAATATTTGGATCTAAATCTTTTATGGATATTGGTGATTAACTGTTGGCGATATTTTATTCTTTTGTTCAGATTAACTTCATTTACTTGATCGAAATCAAGAACACCAATTTAATGGGAAATCTTGCAAAAATGAGTTAGGGGACAAAGGAGCAAGTTAAGAATTTATAACAGACTCTGCATCACATAGGACTGTAACCATTTCTTCGTAAGATAAAAAATTTTCCCAGAATTCTTCTTAGAATTTGCTTCATAACACCAGCCAGTCTTTCCCAGAAACTTCCCTACCAGGAAGCATTAGGAGAATTAAAAAGCCATTCTTTCCTTGTTCTGCTAAATTGAGCTATTTCAGCCCAATTCGCTAATTTCAAGTAATTAAATGTACGAATAAAATTGCTCTTATTGTCACAACATACAATGAAGGGTCTTCCTCTTCTTGCGATGAATCTGCGAAAACTTTGTAGACAAACTTCAGTAGTTAATGATGCAAGAAGCTCGAAATGCACAGCTCTTAATATAGCACATGTATTGATGCAAATCCAAGCTTTACTCCCACCCTTTAAACGTAGTGGTCGAGCTAAATCAAAACCGATTATCTCAAACACTGAAGCATCTTTGATTCTATTTTCATGAAGTAAAGAACGAGGGAGTAGTCATATTTCTTTTTGCGTGCTTTAAGCAAACAACACATTTCGATAAAACCGATTGGACAGTTTTTCTAGCATTCAAAATCCAATAATGTTCAATAGCATTTGAACTCCTGCATGTGAATTCTTTTTGTGTTCTGTGATTATCAATCTCTCGATAACTTGGTGATGAGGTGGTAAAATTATAGAGGTTTTAAAATCATCTGAATCCTTTCGAAATGTTAATTTTGTCTTCACTCTAAGGACTCAAACAAACTTGTCGCAAAAAGCAGGCACACTAATATCTTGTTGGTACTTGTAAAAGGCGAAAAACAGCATTTGATCGATAAAGTGTTCGAAGAGCCTAATTCTTCAAACCATTGTGAAAATTCCTTCATATGATTTTTAACCTCTATATCCCAAGAGTAATTCTTTCCACATTTTTTTGCAGCATTAGTTTTAGTTTTAAGAGAACAGAACATAAAAAACCAATTGGATCAAATGTTTTATGTGTAATGGAAAGAATTACTCTTTTTGATGCAATTTCTAGTTTATAAGTTTCCAATGACTTCAAATTAACTTTCAGCATGTCTTCTTTACAATCCCAAATTAATCCTAATACTGAGGTAACGATGAATTTCATAATCTCCAGTATACTTCCATTCTCTTAGGTTAAATTTTCCTTCAACTAAGATATGATGAGCCTCTTCAATTAAAGGTAATAACTCAGATTTGTCATCCAAACTTGTGACTAAATCATCCACGTAAAAGCTTTGCAGAAGTATTTCAACAGTTCTTTTATTATACTTTGTATTCTTCGGATATTTTTTCAAGTGATGTTCTAGTACAGCTCCTAAAAATAAAAGGGCTCTTCACTCCAAACACCACACAAGTGTGTCACATAATTTTTCGATTAACGATTTTTCTTTTTCCGTCCCACCAAAAAAATTTAATTCCTATCCTCTGGTCTCAGACTTATTTGCAAGAAAACTTTCTCTATGTCGGCAATGATGCCATTTTATGCTCTCTGTATCTAAGGAGAATATTAGGGATCAGTTCCAATAAATTCGGTCCAGATTCTAAACACTGATTCAATGATGGTGATCCAACTTGTCCTGGCGGATGCATCAAAAATTGGACGTACTTTTGCTGTTTTACAACTCTGTGAGGCAAAAAGCATTCAAAGTGGCCAGATATGGGCTCAACTGAGTTATCTTCAATAATGCCTAATGAACACATTATCATATGATATAAACAAACCTTTGAGGTTCAGTTTTCTAGTTGAAGTTTCTAGTCGTTTTTTGGTAATTTCTTTATTGTCAGATAGAGGAAGATGATCTTCTTTCCATGGGAGAGAAACTTTGTACCTTTCATCTTCATTTATTCTAACAGATTCTTCAAAATTCATTTTGATCAGATTTTCAGTTTCTGTTTTAGATTTTATCTGAGCAGGATCACTAATCCCTAATATTTCTAAACTAAAAAGATCAGAAATGCTTGCTTCTTTTAGAAACATTGAAATAACCATCATAATAGCATCTTCTTTTTCAGAGGACAAATTGGTTTTTCCCCATTAGTGTCCACCCCAAATAGGATTCCAAAGCTACTTATCCACTAGATAGAACTCTCCTCTTTCCAGTAAAAAGTCTTCCTGCAACATGTGCTCTAATAAGAACATCAGTGGGCCCTGAAATGTCTTCTGTATCAAATATTTTTATATTCATTGATTTCAATTCCTCAATTCATGGATTGAACGAAACAGAGGGGACGTCATTACAAATAATGTCCTGATTAATAGTATCAAAGTTACAATAAAAATTTTCATCTAATTTTCCTAGTTCAATTTTATATAAATTATGAAGCTCCTCGCTAATTTTTTCTCCTCCAAAAAGTGCATGAGGCAAAAGTTGTTGATGTGAGGGCTTTAGACCTAGAATAAACACTGTCTCTTTTTTTAATATATGATTTCCAAGAACCCGAATCAAACATTGATTTTACATTTAAATTGCAATTTTTTCCTATTATTTTAACTTTCAAAGTCTGCAACAAAACTTGTGGACTGCAGGAAACACTGGCCAAATTTACTGATTTAAAATTCTGATCTTTATTCTCCTTTTCTAAATTACCGGATGAAGTTTTATTTATTTTTATTTTGATTAAACTTGTTACACATTTTTGCATAATACATTTTATTACAAATGATACATTTTATAAAGCATCTGCATTTTCCAGACCTGTTCCCTACTCTTAAACTTTTAAAACAGCCCCTGGCCTTTAAAATTTTTATTTTATCATTGTAAGACATTTTTTACGCTCTAAAGCAATTTGTTGCTTCATGTTTACCATTACAGAAGATGCACAATTTCTCTGAATCAATAGTAATACATAGTAAATTAGCTGCAGTATACACTTTATTTAATTTATTTCCGTTTTTATGTGAAAATTCATCCTTAAATCCGAAACCATTCATAGCCAAGTTAATTCTTTCCTCAGCTTCTACTTCCGTTTTTAAAAATGTTAACAAACTATCAAGTCTACCTTTCGAATCGATACCAAGATCAAAATTTGAATTTCTCTACCACGCTCTAAGAAAATCTTCTGGCATACAAGATTCAACTAAAGGATACAGTTAAGCCACACTCTTGTCAGTTGTAGCACCTAGTGTTTCAAGTGCACGAATCTGTTGTTCTAAACTGTCATATAATGCACATAAATTAAGGAAAAATTTGAATTATTAATTTTCAAAACCAACTTCAACAATCCCCTAACATATACCTCTACTTCTAAATCGTTGCAACCAAATCTTGTTTTTAAACAATCAATTGCTTTAGGATAATTATCACCAGTTGGTGGGAAGCTTTCAATCACTTCTCTCACTCAACAGCCTTCCACGGTAACTTGTAATAAATACTGAAACTTATCAGAGTTTTCAATATCAGAATCGACATGAATTTTTTCAAATTGGCTACAAAATTAAAGCCACTCCGAATTTTCTTAATTCCAATTTAGGTAATTTAAACCTTTTTTCAATAACATTTTCATCAGAATTTATTATAAAGTTACTTTGGGAAGAATTCATCATTTTGCTAACAAAATCCTTCTAGGTCTTGTTTCAATCCTTATAACTCTATCACAAAAATCTTCAAATTCTGTGTCAAATTCACTCTCGGAAAGAAGTTCAAGGACGATGGAATGAGTAATTTCTTGCCTCTCCGCTTTTGATTTAAAAACATTCAGTTCTGATTCCAGTTTGGTTATATCAATATCAATACTTTCCAAGGTTATCAGCTCTGTTAGTCTTCTGTGATTTCTTCAAAGCTTCATGATTTGCCATATCAATAATTATTGTAAACACAGTCCTACCGAGTGTACCAAAAATGTTGTATTATCTCAAGGTAATAAATACTCTATTGTGCTACCAGTGCATCTATGACTGTGCTTTCTGAGCAGAGAATAGCTCTAAAAAACCGAACACTCTATAGTGGAAGGTTCAAGAGGAAGTGAGCAGACGTTTTCTTGCATCCATTGCATTTTTCTGAACACAAATCGAAATTGAATTCAAAATATGTTTCAACAGTTATTAGTTACAGTTAACAACAGTTATTAGGTTGCAGTTAATAAAACTAATACTAAATAAAAGATAGGTAGACATGACATTAATTGCAGTTTTATTCTTTTGCATATTATTCCTTTATTTTACAGCTGTACAGAAAAGAAAGGAAGCGGAAATTCGAGGAGGTACCTCTAGTAGTAAGCAGGCCTTTTAAAACTTGCTGATGAGAAAGACTGCCATAAAATTGTATCCGTGTAAATAATGTGAAGATGTATATTTTTGATTAAATTTTTACTCTTTATATGTGCATCATAACTTTTTTCTGGTGTGTTATTTAATGAAGCATTGTGTTATCAATGTCTTCTTGGTAAATGTCTGCAATTAATAATTGCAAAGAATGGATTAAATTATGGAATACTATATTAATAGGTCTTCGAAACATGCTCAGACCCGAAGCCAATTCCAAATGACCAATCATGATGATTCTGGAAAGATGGCAAGAAACAGTTAAATAAGGAAAAGCTATGTTTGTTTCCCCTACAAAATCCTGCTGTTAAATCAAATCCCTTACTTTATTGAATATATATATACATACATATACTCCTTTATTAAGTTCCTAATATAAACTTGTGTTGCATTCATTCATTTTTCAAAGAAAACAATTTATGACAATAAATATATTTAGGTTTAAAAAAATATTCTTCTATCTGTTGGCATATTAAATTAATTTAATACATATCTTGAATACAAATCTAGTTTGAAAAATTAAAATTGTATTAATACTGGGAAAATAAGGTGGCCAGCCAACTAGTAATATCCTGGGAATTTCAGGAGATCGGTGAAAGTTATTATTGATAAATTTATTTTGATAATTCTTATATTCGATAATTCATTTTTTTTAATAATTAAAATAAAATGTTGGTTAGCCATTGAAAATCATTTACTAATAGTCAAAAACTGAGGCCATCCTAGTTTCTGCAGTCATGCCAAGCGACAGGATGTTTGCATTTAAATTTTTGAAATGTTAAAACCAAAATTAATTCCAAAAATTTGTGTACTTTAGTTTTTCAAATGTGTAACTAAAAAGAAGATAAATATTGAATTTCAATTTATTTTTCTTTGGGGTGGGAGTGGGGACACTGTTTGTAATCAGAAAAAAACTGATTAAATGCATCTGTTTACAACAGGGCACAAAATTGAGAATTTTTTCCTTCAATACTTTTATTAAGAGATTCTTTTAGGGATTTCTTTGATGCATGTCGATTCAGGAAAGGGAATTTTTGGTATCTTTGAAAGAAATGTTGTAGGCGTTAAAAATTTTTTATCTCTTTACTTGGAACATGAAAATTGCAATGGTAATCAATTTTTTAGAGGGCATATTAGAAATAATTAAATAAAAATGTGGGATTCAGATCAGAAAATATGAAGAAAATTATATTAAGTGATAACACTGTATATGTATAGGGTTAGTAGGATGTAAGTTTCCCAACTTCAGAGCTAATAAATTTTAAACTACAAATAATTCAAATGATATGCTTTAAGGTTTTAAACAAAAAATTTGAGTACCAAAATTCATCAATAGATGGCTCTATAACACAAATGATATTTATTGGCATATTTTGAAAATGTGAAATATCTTTGCATTACAGTGAATGGTTATTAGTATAAATCTTTGGATAAAAAGAAGGTGGAATCAGCAAGAACATTCATTACTTTTCTGTGCATCATGCATGCCTACATTGCAAGAAAAGCACTGCTGGTAAAATAGCTCTGCCAGAACCAGTTGTACTCTGTTGCAGCTATAAAAGAATTTTGTCATATGAAGAGATCCAATGTCCCCATGCGAGTTATGTAAGATGATATGGAAATCTGAAACAACAAAACAATTTTCTAGTTAGAGGATGAAAGCAAATTCTGTCTTCTAGTATTGTAAATGTGACTTTTGCAATCATTGAAGCCAATAGTCAGTCACCACATGGTAGTATGTGTGGGGGTTAGTTGCTTTTACTCTATTGGATATTTTTCATATTCCCTTCTATGAAAACTTGTGGATTTTTCAAAAAATCCACCGTAGCACTACATTACAAAATCAAGTCTTGGCACCAGAGTCAAATCCACATAAATTGGTGCCTAGGACAAATATGAAAATGGTTTTTAAAAACTGCAATCCATAGAGACCTCCCATTTTTCTGAAACTTTATACTAGTCAGATCAAAACTCACAATTTTAATAAAAACTTAATAATAAAATATCAATCATTTTTTAAATGTAAAAGTCTTACTATTTGAATTAAATTTGAATGCAAGAGCAAAATCAAAATACCCTGCATGTTGCAGGGCTAATTAAATTAATGATTTAATTGTTAATAAAATCAAATATAATGATTTTCAGAAATATGAATTTTAACTTGTTTATCAGTTTGACCAAGTCTGAAATTAAATTTCAGTAGTGTCACACTGTATAATTAATTTTAAAATAAACAGAGAAGCTACATTACAAATAAACTGCAAATTAACTTTTTGTCCTGAAAAATAATTAAAATTATATCTAAGGAATAAAAATCGTTCAATTACATAAAAAAATGGCATTGCGTACCAATTATAATTACTCCGAATAATATACAATATCATTCCAAAATATAAACATAGGGAAAAGAAAAAAAAAAAAATTTGTTCTTGAAGTCATACAATATAAATAGTTATTTCAATAATTAAATTTCTTTGGTTATTAAAAAGTATGTAATAAGAAATAACGAATAATTTAGTTGTAACCCATTGTAAATAAATTTATTTCTACAAATTTTTAAAATGTTATAGTTTGTGTATAGTTAATAAATCTTACATGATAAATTTAGCCTTGAAATAGAATGACTGGATGCTTAAGTTTTCTCTCTCAATATAATTCTAACAATCATGTTATAAAATTGCTTACTACCTTTTCATAAGATTAAAAAATCCTTCATTAAGAAAGCCATCTGATATATAATAACAACGGGAGAATTGATTATTTGGACTTGGTAAAAAAAAAAAATTGATTGATTTAAACAATGAAAACTACTGCTGCAAATCATATTTTTAAAAATGCAAAAAAAAATTGCACATTAAAAAAACAGATTTTGGAATTTTAAGATGGGATGAAAACTATTTTTGTGCAATATTTTTAAGTTATCACTAAAAAAAATTAAAATTTCAAAAACTTTTTTAATTAACTTAAGATTAAAGGTTCGAATGTACATTCCCACTCTTCAAAGAATTTATTTCGAGATTTAATAATTCTGAGTAAACCTTTCATGCACCATGGGCAGAGAGAACAGAAGCCTATATCTGTAGCTTTAATTTGCAGTGGATTTATTATAGCTAGTGGCGTGCTTAACGCCACGATGCAGTTTCGAACGGGTCTAGCTATAATACAACTTTTTTTTTTTCGCTCTTTTTTTCCCCTCTTTTATGTAGTGATGCTTTTAGCAAAAAATTTTTATAATTTTAATGGACCATTGTATACATCAAAGGACAATCCTTAGAAATACAATAAATCAATTCAATAAAATTCCAAACTCATTCGACTGCATTTTAGGCATGCTGAGACTTATTACACAATTTTTTTTATTTCACATTTATTTTTCAAAGTGTTTTTTTATGTAGGGATAGACTTTAGTATAGAATATGCAAGGTGTCGCCGAATTCGATCGACAAATTCAGAGAGGTGATAGCGGACACCATATCACTATACAACATAGAGCCCCAAATGACGTTTAGTAGGTAAAAAATCGCAAAAATATAGGGTGTCCGAAAATTGTTGGAAACTGTAAAAAATTAAGAAAATAACAAATGATGTTAGAACAATGATTTTTTTTAAATGAAAGTACATTCTTAGAAGTGTTTCTTCGTGTTGGTAATTTGGTGAACCAAGGGATCAAAAATTACTGAAAACAAAATAGTAGTTTGTAGTTCTTATCTGCGCAAATATTAAAACTTGAAGAAAAATAAAAGAATCAAAATGTAAGGAATTTTATACTCTAATTTCATATAAGCATGCAGTTTGAAAACTGAGGAGTTTTCAAGTCTCAGCGTATGGGTTCCGGCTAGCACCATGGTAAGCGCCGTGGCTGGAAATGTCTGGAGCCGGTGGCTGCCATCCCTTGTTGGGCTCCGTGGTGGGCAGTGCCGTCGGGTCCGAATCCTTCTCTAAGTCGCATGGCTTCTACTGTTTCTAATCATTGTAATGCTTTTTCTAAATTTTTTGTTATAAGTGCTGAGAAAAGTTCATTGAAATTTGTTTCGCTAATTGTTATTCACAAGTGTATAACTAGTCTCATTAGAGAAGTTAGCAATATAAAAAAAATTATTTAATGGTAACCTTATAGAAGTGAAAAATAAACAGCAATCAGAAAACATTGAAAAACTAAAAATGATAGGGGAAACCCAAGTCACTGTTGCAGCCCATTGATCTTTAAATCATTCCAGAGGCGTTATATCAAAACGAGAATTTCAGACAGACCTTGAGGAAGACATCCTAAATTGCCTCAAAGAACAAAATATAATAGCTGTTCGTAGAATTACGATTTAAAAAAACAATCAAATCCTGCCTACAAATCATCTTTTTTAACATTCAACACTCTTGTTTTACTAAAATATGTGAAAATAGCCTATATAAACTGTTCTGTTAAACCATACATACCGAATCCCATCCGATGTTTCAAATGTCAGAAATTTGGACACACCATAACGGCATGCAGGGGAGACAAAGAAAGTTGTGCTCGATGCTCTCTTCCTGATCATAATAGTAACAATTGCACTTCAACAACACCAAGATATTTCAATTGTAGCGGTGACAATCCAGCATACTTCCGATCACGCCCACGTTATAAAGAAGAAAAAGAAATACAAACAGTTAAAATCACAAAAAACATACCTTTTCCAGAAGCTCGAAAAATAATAACAGACAGAACACCCAAACCAGGTCTCCCGTATTTTACTGCATTAAACAATAACTGAACGCAATTCGCAGCCAATACCTAAACCGACTGTTAATAAACTGGTCACACCTGCAAATACCAACCCAGATATTGTAATAGTAAAAAGAAGTGATTGGATCGCACTTCTTGAGATAAAAAGATCGTATGAAGAAAATTCCTCCCAGCCTTCTAAAAAAGTTAAGCGGAAAAAGATTTTGAATAAAGTAAAAGCTCATAAATATCTTGAAAAAGAAAATAAAAAACATCAAATTGAGGAAAAAGAAGAACAACTGAAAATTCATCCATCAGACGATTCTATAAGTAGCATGGGAGAGGAGAAAGTTAATTCTGATTCTACTTGCATGATTTCCGAACATTTTAAATCAAAATTTAAAAAAAAAAAAAAAACCAAATAATGGCTATACATTTAATCTCTTGGAACTGTAATGGCTACCGCACCCATTCTGATGATATCAAATCTATTTTGAATAAATATCAACCAATTTGCTTAGGGATCCAAGAAACACATCTCAACCCTATGACTGATGTGAGAATAAAAAATTATATAATAAATAGAAAAGATTATTTACAAAATGCTCGTGCTTCTGCAGGTGTCGCCACTTTCATACCCAGCTGTTTTCCGTCCAAGAATATTGATATTCCTTCTCCACTGCAGGCTGTAGCTGTGTAAATTCAGATCAAATCTGTAATTGCTGTGTGCTTTGTATACCTTCCGCCTAATGACACCATTCACCAGAAAGATCTTAATGATCTTATCAAACAGTTACCAGCTCCCTTTATTATTCTTGGAGATTTTAATGGGCATAATACGCTTTGGGGTAGCACAGATACAAATGAAAGAGGTCGACAGATCGAAAAACTCATCGATGACCATTCTCTTTGTCTTTTAAATGATTCAAACGTTACTTACTTTCATCAGGCAAATAAAACTTTTCACACCATTGATCTTGCCATTTGCTCACCTGTACTTGTACCCCATTGGGATTTCTCAGTTTCAGACGATCTATTCAATAGTGACCATTTTCCCATTATTTTAAAATATTCAAAATATGATGTTAGCCTTCCCAGAAGACCTATGCGTTTTATCTTTGACAAAACCAATTGGTAACTTTTTAGATCTTATTCCGAACTTACAGAATATATAGTAAAACAGCCAAATACTGATAAAAGCTGCAGAAATAGCCATTCCGAAATCCTCTGGAAATCTGCCAAGGTTTTACAAACTCTGGTGGAATAAAAAATGCGCTGCTGCTGAAAAAGCACAAAGAATGATCAATGCTAGATTAATCCATGTTCTAGAAGAGAAGAAACTGTTCTCTAAATTTCAGAGTGGATTCAGACATGGTCGTAGTACTTTAAATAACATACTAATCTTGGAAACGGCCATCGGGGAAGCGCTCATTACAAAAAAAACATCTAGTATCTATTTTTTTCGACATGGAGAAAGCATATGATCGTACTTGCCGGCATGGCATTTAAAAAGATTTGCATGATATAGGGTTTCGTGGAAAATTGCCAATTTTTATTTAAAAATTTCTTTAGAAAAGAATTTTTAACGTTCGTATTAATGATGTTTTATCTGATGATTTTATTCAAAATGAAGGGGTACCGCAAGGTAGTATTTTAAGTGTTTTTTTATTTATTATTAAAATTAATGGAATTATGGAAAAGCTTCCACCATGTGTTCATGGGTAATTATTTGTCGACGATTTTCAAATCCATTGCTCAAGTAGTCACATGCCCTTTATCGAACGACAATTGCAAGCTGTTGTCGAATCTATAACGGAATGGTCTGATAAAAATGGTTTCCCTCTTTTTACTCAAAAAACAAAATGTACTCATTTTTGTCGAGTTCGTGGATTGCACCCCGACCCAGACGACCAGTTAAAAGGCACATCCATTCCCGTTGTGTCGGTCGTAAAAGTACAGTGGTATTTCTTTCTTGCCCCCACCAAACAAGGTATGCACGAGAGTTGTTTCCCACACAGCAGAATATTTCCTCTTCACAGCAACCTCCTTCGTTATGTACGATTTTTGACTTCCGTTGTCTATAAGGGCCCTTACTGCTAAATCTTCGTTTTCACCTCGAAGAATTACAACAAGAGTTTGAAGAAAAAACACTTGAGGAACATGTAAGATTTGGCAATATGTTAAAATGCTCAACTTTCTTGACACCAGTAGCTTCTTTATGGATGAGAGATCCTCAGTTTTTGCATTGGAGCACAATCACAGCATGATGTCATTTTCCACAGTTCTCACAGTTCACTCGGACCTTACACCTCTTGGACACGTGACTAGTACATAAACATCTGAAACAATAGCCTCGTTTCTTCAATCTTGCCGTTTTTCATCTAATTTCACCCAGCAAAATGGCACTTTTGTTTCAGGGTTATCTTTATATCAAAAGATGCACTTAAAGAAAAATTCAGAGTTTCTCTTTCCTGAAAACAGTCCTGCTGCCGTAGGAATGTCCCTTTTAATTGTGCCATCATTTGCATTTTTCTTTAAAGAGAATCCTTGCATAGCAAGAGCTATTCTATCTTCATTCTTTAGGAATTTCATTCAACTCTAATAGAGATTCCTTTTCGGCATCCTTCTTATCATTCGTTCACTACCATTTCTCTGCCAGGCTCTCTTCACTCAAACATGATTCCAAGAGTGGAAATAACACGGCAGCATATTTTGCTGTTGTAACACCAAGAGTTTCCAATGATCTGAGCTGAGTTTCAATACTGTCATAAGTACTGGATTCCATTCGTCTGTATTTAGCATTGAATGCTAGAGTCAGTTTTAGCAATTCTCGGATTTAATACTCAACTAAAATGTCATCCCTCCCCCAACGGGATTTCAAACAGTCAATTGCTTTGGCATAGTTTCCGGGAGATGGCGGAAAACCATCACCCGATTCTCGGGCTCTAGAATTAGGAATTGTAGTCTGTACTAAATATTAAAACTTATTGTCTTCTTCAATATCAGAATCTTCATCAATTTTTCTAGATTGAGCCCAAAACTGCAGTCAAATCTCCTCTGAAACACATGCAAATGAAGTATTAGAAGAGCATTTTGAACCGTCTGTAAAAATAGGAATGAAATTCATATATTCTTCCCTGAGGTTCGCAAAAAGTTGTTGGTAAGCTGTAGGAGTTGTATTAGATTTGTCAAAAGTTTTGAATGGATTTAGATACGTTATACCATAAGATTTCCATGGGATGAGATGATGTTTTAAAAGCGGCATAACATGAATATTAGTTATACCTAAGCCATTGAGAATGTTTGTAGCTCTTGAGAAAAATGAAGGTATGATTGTTGGCCTAGCATTTTGCAAGCGTTGTATAATAATGAAGCGTCAACACTTTCCTTCTGTGATCTAGACAAGGCTCACAACACTCAACATACAAGCTTTCGACAGGAGAAGTGCGAAAGGCCCCACTGCAAAGTCATAGAGCAGAATGATGAACAGGATCCAATCCTTTTAGCACACTTTGTTTTGCGGAACCATAAACCACACATCCATAATCGATCTTAGAGAGTATGGCTGCTCTGTAGACTCGAAGTAATGATGTTCTGGAAACCCCCTCAAGACATATTTGAAAGGACTTTCATGATGTTCAAAGTTTCTTACGTAAATGTAAGAAAGTAAGTTTTTTATCAAAAATCAGTCCTCCGAATTCAACCTCATTTACAACAATGATGGGTTGACCGGCAATCTTAATCTCAGATTCCGGATGAAGTCGTCGCTTGCGACAAAAGTGCACACATGTGGTTTTAGACGTAGAAAAATTAAATCCGTTAAAGTTGGACCATTTTTGTATCTTATTTACTGCTAAATGCAGTTGTCTTTCAATAAAACTCATATTATCCCCTGTACAAGAAATGAACAAGTCGTCAACATAAAGGAAACCTTTCACATAAGTTTTAAAGCAAAGAGTGTTACGTTGAGAACACTGCCCTAAAGTACGCCTTCCTCTTGAATAAAATAGTCGGATAACTGATCTCCAATTCTGACTCTAAATTTTCTAAACATTTTTGTATGAAAAGGGGCAGGTTACCTCGTAGATTACAGTTATATTGATGCGAAGAATGCCAAATCGCCAAGCGCGATCATGGGCTTTTTCAATATCGAAGAAGATAGATACTATCTACGAATAAAAGAATTACATATTTCAGTCTCCAAAGCTAGCAAATTATCAGTTGTGGAGCGTCCCTGTCTAAAACCGCTTTGAAAGGGACTAAAAACTTAATTGGTTTCTAAATAATAAATTAGACGTTTATTAACCATTTTTTCAAGGAGTTTACAGAGGCAGCTAGTGAGAGCAAAGGGTCGGTAGTTGCAAGGGTTTGACGGTTCTTTTCCTGGTTTGAGAATTGGCACTACAATAGCATGTTGCCATGAGGATGGGAAAGAGTGTTCATTCCAAATTCTGTTATAAAGCAATAATAAATTGTGCAAAGATGTAATAGAAAGATGTTTTATCATAAGGTAACTGATGTTGTCAGAACCTAGAGAGGTTTTATTCATTTGGTAAAGACAATGTTTTAGTTCAAATAAATGAAAATTAAGTTTTTGATTTTCTGCTGCACTTTTGTGGTGTGAAAGAAGAGTAGAATAATTATTGCTATTTGAGGTATGAGATAATGCGATGCAATATAGTTGGCGATATCTTGTAGAGATGTAACTGGAAGTCCATTATTGTACAATATTCTGATATCTGAAGATTTAAATATGCCACGTGTTTTTTTCACTCTTCCTCATAATTTTTTACTGGATATAGAGGAGTGTATACTGCTGATATATTGTTCCCATGATTCTCGTTTACTGCGCCGTTGTATCCTTCTTGAATTAGCCTTAGCTTGCTTATAACTGACCAAATTTGAAGTTGTTGGACTGCGTCGAAAAAGGTACCAAGCTTTCCGTTGTCTCTTGTATGCTTTTCGGAAACAGAGATTGAAATCATTTAAAATCTTTTCAATCTGTAAGCCTCGGGTATTAATATCTTCATTACCCCAGAGTGAACTGTGACCATTTTTGTAACCTAGGACAATAAAAGGTTTAGGAAGTTGAGAAATGAGGTTATTAAGACTCGTCTGATCGACAGATGTGTTCGGTAGAAGATAAAGGCTGCAAACTGTAAATAATAAGTGGGTGTGGATTTGAACAGCCAATGCTTGCAAAGGAGTATTTAAGGTTAATGGAGATGAAGGGAATGAGCTCGAAATCAGCAAGGCTACTCCTCCTGAGCAAAGATGTAATAGAAAGATGTTTTATCATAAATCTATTTATGATAAATGATTAAATGATTTGGTTTTATCATTTATCTATTTCGCATTCCAATTTTGTGTACAATATTATAATGCTTTAGTGAAATTGTATCCCCTGGGTTCGGGTTTTTGAAGTGAAATGATGGAAGGTTTATATGCTTTAATAGTATCTTTTAGATCTGAAATCTTATTTTTAACGCCACGGCAGTTTCAAGAAAGCAGGTTTGCCATAAAAAAGATGAGGGGGAAAAAACACGTATGCTCAGGACCTTTTCGGAGAAGATGGTAAAATATCTATCTCACTAGCTGATGTCATCATCTGATGGATGGACATTTATCAGAGTTTCAGCTTTTTGTGCATTCTTTTTCAATTTTTAAAAAAAATCGTCTTTAGTTATAGGGCGATTTGTCAAATCTTTCTTTTTCTTTGAGGCAGCCAAAAGAAGCTTTTTTGACTGCTTTCTTTTCCTTTATATGTCCAGGTTTCTTAGAATTGGAAGAGTTTTGGTTGTTTGTTGCTTTAATGATGTGAATTTTATCTAAACTTTCGGGTTTTTGCTTCAACGAAGTAGTAATAGTGGAAGAAGTGTTTGCAGAAACTGGTCGTTCTTTTGCCTGTTGTGAAGAACTAGGAGGTATTGCTGATGAAATCGTTCTAGAAAACATGTTAGATTCGGCTTTAGTGGAATCTGTAATATGGCCACAGTGTGAGCATTGCTTTATTGCAGATGAGTATAATAATCCTGGTTTGGGATTGTGGTCAGTATCTAATTTCTTGGCTTCAGCAAAGGAAATATTTCGACGTATCTTTGTTGAAAGGATTTCTTTTTCGAGTATCCATTGAGGACAAGATCTCGAATACGCTGGGTGATTTCCACGGCAATTTATACATTTTACATCATCAGAAATACACTCAGAAGAGTCGTGACCAGAAATAGAACACTTAGCACCAGATTTTCGACCCTCTGCAAGCCTGCTATGAATAGCCAAATTTTTAGCATTTAAAACATCTGACCGGATTTGGAATATATGGTTTTACTGTGCATCTTAATAACCTGCTTTGATAAATTTTGGTAGATCAATAGTTGAAAACGTTAAGACACAATGCTGCGAAGGAAAATAGCTGATCATCCCGTTTGATGTAAATACGGCGTGCTGCACAAACTTTTTGTTCAGACAATTCCTGGACTAATTCTGATTCAGTGTGGTTTTTAAGGCCAAGCCAAGAGAGAAAAATTTAAACTTCTGTGCACAGAAACGTTAACTTTTATGTTTCCTAAAGTAGTAAGTTTACTTAAAATTATTGCTTGTGAAGAATTCGATACTTCTATTAATAAGTCACCAGATTTCAATTTTTTAACATTTTTCACTTCTCCAATATGTGACTGAATAAGCTTATGAACAAGAAATGGTGAAATTTCGTGAAATGTTTCAACAGTAGACATGATAAAAAACTTTGAATCAGCAGTAACAACGGTGTGATTAGAATAGCCCATGCAAAAGTAAGAGTTCGGGTTCCAACGTCACCGCCACGTTTTCAGTTCATTCTACTTCTCAGAGTGTTTTTTCCCTTCGAATTGAAGTGTCAATTCCTGCTCCTACAGTCCTGTTTCCGTTTCACAAGCAACAATTTCACTTGGGGAGGGGGAATAGTTGTGGTGGCAACTCATCGTACTGGATAAAATCAGATTTGAATGCCGGAGACAGCTCAACTCTTGTTTTGAATCATGAGTAGTTAGTTAACTTTCTTACTCCGCATATTTCGTTTTAATGCGCGTCAACTGAGAATCCAAATTATGTGTTCATGTAAATAGTTATATATATGCGTGAACGTGTTGTGAATAAAGTTGAGTGTTTTCTAAATCGCTTCATAAAGATGGATACATAAACTATACACAACACATCACCTCCATAGACCCTATGTTGTAAGGTCATTTTTTATCCTCTTGGTTTCTGCTGTCACCTCTCTGAATTTGTCGGTTATATCAGACAACGCCCTGTATACTGAATCTAAGACACGTGGCTTAAAATGTGCGTCATTGAGCTTGTCATAGTTTGCTCTATTTTTAGTGCTATGAACTGCCATGCACTTTACGCAAGTTCGGTCCCGGTTCCATTTTCTTTCACTTTTCATTTATTATAACATTTAGAGAAACGTCCTTTTCCCCCCTTTCTTTTCTTTTAGTGATTCTTTTAGCAAGGTTTTTAAAATTTTAATAAAGTATTTAATATTCCTTAAGAAGTACAATAAATCAATTGAATAAAATTTTAAACTCAAGCAATTCCATTTTACGTATGCACCAATTTAGTCTCTTTAATATACACTGTTGTTTTATATATGAATACACCTTCGTATAGAGTTTATACAAAAGCCTAAACATGTGACTGTTGATTGGGTGTGTCATAGTTTGCGGTGTGCGAGCTGCTATGCAGTTTGCTCAGGGTCAATCCAGATCTTACTGATCCGTTTCCTTTCACTTTTTATTTATTATGTAAGAATATGATGGGGTTTTTTTCTTCCCCATTTTAGCCATAAAATGCACTGGCAGAACATTGGTGGTTTACTGCTTTTGTGGCAGAAATTTTTCGCTTTTATGGTTATTAGAAAATGATAAAAAATAGGTTGTCGTATTTAGCTACTTATCGCCAATCAAAAGTTACAGTATGGAGCGAATGTCAGCTATGAACCCATGGAGATTGAAATAGTGAGAGGAGGGATTGCACCTCTACTTTGGTGTAGGACAAGATAAAATCACATGACTTGTGATTAGAATTTGCATTCGCTGTAGCCTCATTTTCCATTATATTTTAATGGCAGGTTATTTGCCTTTTTTAACAATTAAATTTTAAAATTTCGTTAAGCTATGGTTCTTTTTTTGTTTGCTGAGCAAGTGGATGCGTAGAAAAAGCTTCGGATAAAGTGAAGAATAGTGTGCCCCCGAGTTTGTCGCCAATATGGCAACCCATTGGAACGCTCTTCTAGCAACCCTAATGCTGTTTTTTTTACTAGTTTTTGCAATGGTCGAGTTGTACATAAACTACAACTATATTATGAAAAATGATAAATTAAAAATATTAAAAAAAATATCGATTAAAGATTTTAATTTTATTCTTTATTATTATTAAAATTTTATTAAATAAAGAAAGTTAAGCTTATAAATAAAATTAATTTTCTTCTTTCTATTTTTTTAATGTGAATACGAACAGGAAATATTTATTACTTTGCAATTTTTAATTGGCAGTATGCGCTTTAAAAAATCGTCTGCATTCTCACTTTAAAAGACAGCTGCAATGGAATTCTTCGCAGTTCTCGTAATTCTTTTGGTTTTCTAACGGTTGGTTCCCTTCATCATTTGTTATGTTGGCAGTATTTGGAACCTGTAGAATGGATGAAGGGTGAGTTAAATGTGTAGATATATATATATATTTACGAGTTGATGAAGTTAGGAAAAGATGCTTGTTTGAAATTTTGTATTGAGAATGATTTGATATCGAACCGGCAGAATGGATGAAGGCTGAGTGGAGTATATTTTTTTAAGAGTTGATGAAGTTGGGGAAAGGATGTTTCTTTGAAATTTTATATGGAGAATGTTCCGATTGCTTCTTTTTCCGTTCTTTCTTTTCTTTCCGAAGGCATCTCTAGAAGACACCGGGCAGCCTGAAAAAAACAAACAATACTTATCAGTAAAAAGTCCTAATTATATGGCGGGAAATGGTAACCGTAACTGTTCCGCGGAAGTATTTGTTTATTTTGTCCGCCATCTTTATTGGCGACTTGGCAATGTTGGCGCACCAAGGGGCACACTAAAATTCACTTTTACCAAAGCTTCTAAGGATAGTCTCGTATCATTTCACAAGCATGTATGATAAAAATATTCTATGTATATCCATTTTAAATCCATTTAAAATTTCGTAACATGGATCACTCAATGATTTTTGATGTCATAAATGAATAATATTTCATAGTTCGGTTTAGTTATTGTACTTAATTTATTTAACTTGTTATTAAGCTTCATTTAAACTGATATAACTGCATTATATTTTGCTACTTGCTTTATTTTAATTTGGAATATGCTTCATTTGCTTGGCTGCAAGTTTGGCGTAATTTCTTTGTCGCCAATACAAATGTATATATAAACATTATTGACCGATTAATAATTGTGTAATTATTTTAATGCAAATAAAGTTCCTTATTATTTCTAATATGTAGTGCTTTTTTACAGTAATATTCGGAGTGTCATGAATGAAATAGTGAAACGCATGTTTTTTGAAAATGTTATCTAGTAAAATTTCATAAATGTTCATGTAATTGCAAATAATTGCATGTTTTCAACTGATATCTACTTCATTTTATCATATTTTGCTTTACATTTGCCTTTTTACGTTATAATCAGCCTCTAAATATTGCAAAGCAATTTTGCACAGCATGTATGGTAAGTAAAAATTATAATTAAAGAAAAAAATAATCACTTTTAATTAACGCAAAAAAAAAAAAAAAAAAAAAAAAAAAAAAAAAACGAAGTAATGTTGAGCAGACCCAATGCCTGGAAGCAAAAGGTTGCGCGACAGTTTTTAAGTAGACCAAGATTTGAGATATGGCGCCAAAAAAAGGCACGCAAAAGGCAAAAAAAGGATTGAGCATTAAACCAGATTAAATCGAATTTTTGCAAATAAGTAAATAAAGAAATAAAAAAAAAAATCTGGTTTTGAAACTCGAACATTTTTGAGATATGGTTTAAAAAAATCCTTTACTAAATATCAACGCATGTGCAATCTTATAGTCAGGTGATTGTTTAAAATTGGTTTTTCAAGAAAAAAAAAATTCTGGCCTCGAAAAAAAAAATATATATATAACTTGATTTATTTTGAGATGGTCAGAAATCATCGCTTTTCTAAATGTTGGTGATTGCGAAATATGGGTCTTGACAGAACACGATGTTTTTCTGTCGGATTGATACCAGGTGACTTAAAAAATAATTTTTTCACATGAAAACATAAAATTTGCAATAGCAAATTCCAATTTTTTTATCTTAATGTTTCTCAATTTATCTTTTGTAGTTCTTTTTTTTTTTATTATAACATTTAGAGAAACGTCTTTTTTTTCTTTAGTAATGGCACTTTTTAGCAAGATTTTTTATAATTTTCATAAAGTATTTAATATTCTGTAAGAAATGAAATATATTACTTAAATAAAATTCTTGTATTACTTGAATAAACGTATCTATCTGTAGGCACGCGCAGACTTAATCGCTTTAACATACACGGTTTCTTTTATATTGGGATACTCTTTAGTATCAAAGAGTATTGTACATAATATTCTGTAAGAAATGAAATATATTACTTGAATAAAATTCTAAATTAAACGTATCTATCTGTAGGCATGCGCAGACTTAATCGCTTTAACATACACGGTTTCTTTTATATTGGGATACTCTTTAGTATCAAAGGGTATTTATTGTACATAATATTCTGTAAGAAATGAAATATATTACTTGAATAAAATTCTAAATTAAACGTATCTATCTGTAGGCATGCGCAGACTTAATCGCTTTAACATACACGGTTTCTTTTATATTGGGATACTCTTTAGTATCAAAGGGTATTTATTGTACATAATATTCTGTAAGAAATGAAATATATTACTTGAATAAAATTCTAAATTAAACGTATCTATCTGTAGGCATGCGCAGACTTAATCGCTTTAACATACACGGTTTCTTTTATATTGGGATACTCTTTAGTATCAAAGAGTATTGTACATAATATTCTGTAAGAAATGAAATATATTACTTGAATAAAATTCTAAATTAAACGAATCTATCTGTAGGCATGCGCAGACTTAATCGCTTTAACATACACGGTTTCTTTTATATTGGGATACTCTTTAGTATCAAAGAGTATTGTACATAATATTCTGTAAGAAATGAAATATATTACTTGAATAAAATTCTAAATTAAACGAATCTATCTGTAGGCGTGCGCAGACTTAATCGCTTTAACATACACGGTTTCTTTTATATTGGGATACTCTTTAGTATCAAAGAGTATTAGGTTGGAACGAAAAAATCAATTTTTGATTTTTAATTTGTAATAGTGCGGAAAAGTTACCTTTTAATGTAGATAAAATAAATAAATATTATAAAAAATAATAGAGTATATCTTGAGGTGCTGCAAGAACGTTAAAGTTTCATAGAAACACACTTTTTGCGACTTTTTAAGAATTTTTGCGTGCCTCGATTATGAAATAAAAAGCTTTCATTAGGCATTGTCATATGATTAAAAATATAAAAACAATTTTACTATTTCACTGGCATGGCACTGAGTCGTCGTTTCGGTTGTTGTAAGCGGAGATTTGTCTGCTTCCTGTGACAAGGATAAAGCTGATTTCAAATAAGTACTTTGCCGAGTTCAGTTGAGTTAGTGTCTTCCCTCTGTCTACTGTGTAACTTATTAACGTAACTGATTTGTTAGTTTTTGCTTGTGTGCTTCGATGTGAGTAAAAATGACCCAGTCTAAATTAATGGAGACAAGACAAATATCAGAGTGTTCTGTTTTGTGGAAATTAGGTGATTTGCTTGAAGTTGTACACACTACTGACTAATCTAATGTTGTTATATTAGATATAACCTCAGCATTGCTTCAGAGTAGGATCCTTTTGTAAACGAAATATGTGACACTTCAATTCCCATAATAGAACAAAAATGGTGAAGAGCTTCTATTCCCTTTGCTTCTAGCAAAAGAATTTCACAAATGATAAAAGCTTAACATGCTAAACACAGACATTTATTAAAGTCTAAAAGCAGAAAATGTTCAAATAAGTTTAATTCCAACCTCACAGAATTTCGAAAAGAAGCTAGACGTTTATTTGATATTGCTGACTTGTGTAAAAGAAAAAAAGGGCCAGTTATGGAATAAAAGGTTCTAAACCATCAATGCTCTAACAAGAAAAACGTTATAGGTAATATTCATATTGCTACCACAAGCGCTTTGTGGAAGAAAGAAGCAAGAAAGAGTAAAGAACTATAGAGAATGGTTAAGTTTAATCAAGAACGTACAAAAAATACTAATGCATCAGAAACCATTACTAGTGTAACATTCCCCGTTTCCCAGTACTGATAAGACATTTACAGCCAGCTGTGTCGTAGCTGTTACTTACTAAACTCCCCGAGATAGCCAGATGATGGATCTTTTCACCTGGGTGGTCTCGCATCTGTTCATTAGCGACTATAGTAAAAGGCCACATGTGGAATTCCTCGTCCAAGAGGTATTGATCGTACCTTCAAAGAGAAAGGGGTGTCCAAACATCTGGACGCTAGATGTTTCTCTTTGTGAAAGGACCTTCCCACAACCCACTGGCGCCGCTGAGAGAGCATATAGCTGAACCCCGACTGGCCGAAAGAGAGCTCAAATGACCAATGTAAATTAAGAGGCGGAGATTGTCGCCGAAATAAAGCGCGGATATTTTTTTAGGAGGAGAGAAGAAACGAATTGCAGAAGACGGTTGGTCTACGCCCACGAGTTTGGAGTCTGAGAAACTACCCCTGGAGTGGTCGTGTTGACGTGATGGAGAACTGAGTTTCAAGAAAAACCTTCTACTTTGACTGTTGTAACTCCTACTACAGGTGTAAATAACTATTTATTTAACCAAGATTAGAACAAGTTGTTCTTTGTATATATAGGGCTGTAAAATAAAGAATTGTCTGGACATTCTGCTTCGTTATTTGATCAGTCTAGATCAGGACATTACAGCCTTATGCAAAATTGGTGGCAGCGGTAAAGGATGAACTTTGCGCAGTAATCTATCAGTAGATAACTGGACTTGCGTTTTGGGCTCAGAAGATTTATTTCTAGCCTGAGAAAACTTATTACAACGTCTAAGTTGGACCGAAGTTTCTAATCCAAAAAATCCATAAAGTGCCTTCGTCTGTGGACTTCGTGGAAGACCAAACACTGCCGCTCTTCTAAAGAATCAACTCCAGAGATCAGTAAAACAACGAGCAGTGGACCAAACGGTAAGCTTGTTTATTTTCTACTGTCAGAGGCGAATAGTTTTGAAAAATATACTGAAAATTTATTTCAAAAAATTTATATATATACATATATAGATTCATTTTAGTACTTTGGTTTTGCAGTCCATTGTTATTAAATTGAATAACTAAATTTAAATTAATTTTGAATTTGTTTTCTCATTGCTGCGCTTTGTAAAATTGGCAGATTGTACTGTGTATTTAAGTACTAAGTTCAAAAGTTCACGAGGCTAAGAGTAATTTTGTCAGTGATAGAATTATCAAGTTAAGTAAAACTTTATTCAGGAATTCGTATTGTATTTAACTGAATTGAAATTAATAGTAGAATATTATCATGCAAATTAGAAAAATTGACACTGATTCGTAGTTTTGAATTGTGCTGTGCATTTTTATTTAGTTGAATAGAAAGTAAATTTAAGTATTCAGTTAATGTAAAAAAATTTTTTGTTTTGTTTTGAAATTGTGAGTGCATATCTAGTTTCATAGACAATTGTTAAATTCCTTATTTCAAAAGAAAAAAATCAAGGAAATGGCTTTCTTAGCGAAATTTAGGAAGGTAGATTTGACCACGTTAGCTCAGAAATTAGGGATCGAAATTACCCCTGCTGATAGAGTAGTAAACATATGCGGAAAGATTAAGTTTCCCCAGATTTTGACGAGGAATTTGTTAAAAATCAGTTGGAAGTTATAGTTCAGGAACGCGAGACTGCGGAAGATGAAGAAAGGGCTAGGGCCAGAGAAGCTGAAGAAAGGGTGCTCGAATTAGAGAAATTAAGAATAACTAGTGCCGCGGAAACAATTAGCGTAACTTCAAATCGAAGCGAAAATAAAACACCGACCCGGTTTAAAAAATCTTATGCAAAAATTTGATGCACAAGTCACAGATATTTCTTTATATCTGGCCTTATTTGAGCGCCAAGCTCGCATGGCAGAACTGGAGGAAATAGAATGGGTGTCCAACTTATTTCACTTTTACCATTGGATCTAGCTCAAATTATCATTAAAGAGCCAGAAGAAAAATGCAGGATTATGGCAACGTAAAGGAAGTTTTGTTAGATAGGTTTAAAATGAAACCAGAAACTTCCCGATTAAAATTTACGCAGCATCAGAAAAAAAACCGGCGCATTATGGAAAGAATTAGTTTTTGAACTCAGAAACTATTTAGAAGGTTGGTTGACGGGAACAGAAGTTAAAGATTTTGAAAGCTTGAAAAATCTTATGATCGCGGATCAGATAAAACGTCGCGTACCGACTGAGGTGAAAGATCATTTTCTGAACGAATGGGGAACATTGGTGGACCCATTAAAATTAGCAGGAGAAATAGACCAATACGAATGGGTCCGGCATAACTGCAAACCGAATAATTTTAAAATTCCCTATCAGAAATTATTTGAAAGGGCTGGACCTACTTCGCCGATGGAAGTAATTAAAAATATACCCGGTGAAAAATCCGACCCCCAGTATTGGAAAAAATCCACTGCAAAAGGAAATTGGAGGAAGGAAAATTTTGAAAGACGGACAGCACCAGCGTGTTATGTTTGTCACTCCACTGAACATTTTAGATCGAATTGTCCACAATTAAGAAAAAATGTACCTAATGAGTTCGTAAATTGTGTAGGGACAACTAAAGATGCGGAAGTCTTATTTGCTCCTTATATGAGTAGGACTCTTGTAAATAATGTAGAAATGTCTATTCTGAGAGATTCGGGAGCGACGATTGATTTATTGAGTAGTAATTATGTTCGCGCCGAAGATTATACAGGGGAGACCATCTGGGTAAAAATTTTACTTCCCTTCCTCTCGCAAAAGTAGAGCTTCAAAGCCCTGATTTTGGACGCATTATAACAAAAGCAGCCATCATAGACTCCAGTCTAGATGATGGAATTTATTTGTTAGGAAACGGAACCGTGAATCTGATATCGGAACAAAAACAAACCATAACTTTGAATGCGGTGGTTACCCACTGCCAGAAAGGCAAACAATCTCCCCTGAAAACTATTGTAACCACCCAGAATCCATCGATAATGAGTAAGGACGCGTTGACTGACCTCCCGGTGAAGAGGACGCTTCTAACCTTTTGAAGGTCAGTGCAGACTCATTTGTAGTGTCTCACAGGGAATGCGAAACCCTGAGGCCCTGTTTCGAAAATGCTATAAAGGCAGAAGGTTCTTTTGTTGAAAGAGATAACATACTTTTTCGGAAAATGGTGGATCATCACGGGAAAGAAAGTTTTCAGTTAGTCATTCCGAGGGAATTTCGAGAGAGAATTCTGGCGTTGTGTCATGAATCTAATTCCGCGCATCTAGGTGTCATTAAAACTAAGGACAGGTTGCTTAAACATTATTTTTGGCCAAACTGCATAAAAGAAGTGGAAAATTATGCAAGATGCTGTGAACCGTGTCAACGAATAGGGAAGGCTCGCGATAAGTAGAAGGCTCCGCTTAAATTAGTACCGATCATCACAGAGATATTTTCCAAAATTAATATAGATGCAGTAGGACCCCTTCCTATTAGTACTAAAAACCGATATCTATTGACAGCGATATGTATGACATCTAAATATCCGGACGCAATACCGGTCGAAGATATAAGTTCCATATCGGTGACGGATGCTTTGTTGGAGATATTCAGTCGTATGGGATTTCCTCGCAAAGCACAATATGACCTAGGTACCTCATTTACTAATCAATTAACGACTGAATTTTTTGAGAGATTTGGGATTAAAGTAACGCATAGTTCGGTATATCATCCGCAATCGAATCCTGTTGAAAGGTTTCACAGGACTCTCAAAAAACTCTTGAAAGTTTTATGTCTTGAGTCAGGGAATGATTGGGAAAGAAACCTCCCCGCAACTTTCTTAGCACTACGCATGGTCATGCATGAGAGTACAGGGTTTAGCCCCGCAGAACTTATGCATGGCAGAAATTTAAGGACGCCGGAAGTCCTGTTATATGAACAGTGGATGAAGCCCCAAGAAACAAACTCCTCCCTAATCGAATACATTTTCGACCTTATAAACGGGATGAAGAGATGCCAGAAATTAGCCGTGGAAAGAATGACAGAGGTCCAGGCGAAGCGAACGACTTGGTACCACAAAAACGCAGTACGTCGTAAATTTCGAGTAGGGGATCAGGTTTTAGTTCTCGCAACCTCTCAACCGAATAAAATGGCAGTACGGTGGACCGGCCCTGGTGTAATTGAAAGTCAACATTCAGACACAAACTATATTGTAAAAATGGCTAACAAAAGGGACGGAACTCAGGTATACCACGTGAACTTGTTAAAACCGTACCATCAAAGACCCGAACAAAAAATCTGGTTATTAGTGAAAGTAGAAAACAAAAAAAAAACTCGAAGATGAATCAGAGGGTTTAGAAATTCCCTATCCAATCTCTGATCCAAATATGTATGATTTTGATAGTATAATTAGGGATAGCGCTCTAGAGGATCGACTCAGTTCATTAGAGATTGATGCATTGAGAAAAATACTAGGTCGGTATCAAAGGGCGTTTTCGAATGAGCCCGTAAAAACGCACCTAGTCGAGCACGAACTACAATTAATTAGTAATGAACCAGTTAGGTCGAAACCGTACCGTACCTCTCAGCGCCAGACTGAGATTCTTAAAACTGAAATAAAAAGAATGTTGGATTTAAAAATCATTGAAATCGGTCAATCCGATTATACTTCTCCAATGATCTTAGTGGAAACTCAGGGAAAAGACCTTCGTACCTGTATAGATTACAGACGTTTGAACTCAATTGTGCGAACACAATATTTCCCGTTGCCAAATATCAAAGAGCGTGTCGAAAGAGTGCCCGCCGCCAAGTTTATTACCGTAATTGACTTAGCAAAAAGGTACTGGCAAATTCCCCTTAGTAAACAAGCGCAACGTTACGCTACGTTTGTGACAAGTTTCGGAACCTATGTCCCGTTAAGAATGCCTTTTGGTTTGGTTAACGTCCCATATTTCTTTAGTAAGCTCATGTTACAGGTGTTAGAGAAATGTGAAAGCTTCAACGTTCCGTATTTAGATGACATTGCGATCTACTCGCAGAATTGGGAGGATCACTTGAAACACATAGAGGAAGTCTTAAAACGTTTAGGCGACGCAAATTTAATTATTAAGCCGTCTAAATACAAATTTGCCCAAAATAATACTAAATATTTGGGACATATCGTAGGAGGGGGAGTACTAACACCCGCGGAAGCCAAAATTAAGGCCGTCTTAGATTTTCCTACACCCACTACAAAAACGCAAATTAGAGCTTTTCTGGGCTTAGTGGGATATTACGCTCACTACGTAAAGGATTTTTCAGTAATTGCAGCACCCTTAACAAATGTTTTAAAAGGGAAAATTAAGAGAGAAAAAATTACTTGGACAGAAGAATGTAATCAGGCTTTTGAAGAGTTAAAGCGCAGACTGACCAAAAACCCAATACTGTACGCTCCTGACTATAAAAAGGAATTTATCCTCCAGACGGGTGCTTCGGATATCGGAATAGGAATCGTGATGTCACAACGTGACTCAAAGGGAGAAGAACATCCCATTCTGTATTTAAGTAAAAAAATTTCGAATGCTGAGAGCCAATATAGAGACGGAAAGAGAGTGTGCAGCCATTATTTACGCGATAAAAAAATTAAAATACTATTTAGATAGGCAGAAATTTGTAATTGAAACTGACCATAATCCTTTGGTCTGGTTGAATTCAAATGCAAGTTCGAATTCACGGTTAATGCGATGATCTTTGGAATTACAACCTTTCCAATATAAAGTGAGGCACAAGGCAGGAAAAAAACATTTAAATGCTGACGCTCTTAGCCGCAGTGAAATTCGAACTAAAATTGCAAATTAATTAGATTTTTTTTCCTTGCATTTGGTAAATAAAAAAAAATTAAGAAATGATTTTTGATTTAGCAGGTAAGGCAGAGAGCTGCCATACCGTAAAAAGTGTATAAATATGTTATTATTATTATTTTAGTTTATATATTGTATTCAGAAAAAATTAAATTTTAAATGTTGTAATTAGGCCTCTCAGTAGTATGAACAAGTTTATCGGAGATAATCAGGATTTTTTCTCATTAAAACCAAGAAGAAAAAAAAAATCCTTTCTGCAAAGGTGGGGGAGTTGTAACATTCGCCGTTTCCCAGTACTGATAAGACATATACAGCCACCTGCGTAGTCGCTGTTACTTACTAAACTCCCCGAGATAGCCAGATGATGGATCTTTTCACCTGGGTGGTCTGGCATCTGTTCATTAGCGACTACAGTAAAAGGCCACATGTGAAATTCCTCGTCCAAGAGGTATTGCTCGTACCTTCAAAGAGAAAGGGGTGTCCAAACGTCTGGATGCTAGATGTTTCTCTTTGTGAAAGGACCTTCCCACGACCCACTGGTGCCGCTGAGAGAGCATATGGCTGAACCCCGATTGGTCGAAAGAGAGCTCAAATAACCAATGTAAATTAAGAGGCGGAGATTGTCGCCGAAATAAAGCGCAGAGATTTTTTTAGGAGGAGAGAAGAAACGAATTGCAGGTGACGGTTGGTCTATGCCCACGAGTTCGGAGTCTGAAAAACTACAATTGGAGTGGTCGTGTTGACGTGATGGAGAACTGAGTTTCAAGAAAAACCTTCTACTTTGACTGTTGTAACTCCTACTACAGGTGTAAATAACTATTTATTTAACCAAGATTAGAACAAGTTGTTCTTTGTGTATATAGGGCTGTAAAATAAAGAATTGTCTGGACATTCTGCTTCGTTATTTGACCATTCTAGATCAGGACATTACACTAGCGACAATGACAACGCTGAAGAATAATAGTGTTCTTTACAAAAGAGGCAAGCCAACCAGATCCATAAAATAGAAAAGAAGTGATAAAACTACCAAGCCTTTCAGTGCAATAACCACATAGTTATGACACAAAGGATGCATCTGAATAATTTTTCACACGGTATTATCGACCATTTGGAATGTGGGCGTACCCAGCTGGAAGTATTAGAGGGACTTGGAATCGCCCACGGAGTCATCTCCAGGCTTTGGCAACTATTCCAAGATGATGGTAATGTGAGTAGACGTTACAGCACAGGTAGTCCCCGAGTTACAACGCCTCTCTTCAGCCACTGGTACGACAGTTTCAAGGCAAACTGTGTACAGACGCTTAGGGTAGATTGGTCTATATGCTCATAGGCCTGTAAGATGTGTTCACTTACAGCAACTCACTGTCGCCTGCTGATAGCCTGGAGTAGAGAGCATGCATTTTGGATACCTCAACAGTGGGCTTGTGTGATGTTTTCCGATGTAATGATTCAGCTTCTTCCTGGGTGACCACTGTGACATTCCTTTTTCCCACACTCGATAATTTATATTCCGGGCCATTCTTCATCAACGAAACTCCCACAGTGTTAAGTGTCTCCAGATTGCCAAATGGAAGATCCTCCTTTTAAGTACGGTCATCTGGCCAATTAGTGCTAATCCAGATAAGGAACCACACGTGCGTTTCCCAGGGAAATAAATCGTGTCTTCGAAAGTCGAGAGTGTCAAACACTCCAGATGTCCTTCATTTTTCCCATTGTGGAGGGTGGATCATCAATGGACAATTCCCACGGGCGACCAGAGACGATTCAGGTTGTTCTGAACGGTGATTGGGTAACAGGGAGTCTGAGAGGGAAATAAAAGGTGAGATTTTTCGGAAGAAGAGGGAGAGAAGCTTCGTGTGAACCAAGGAGAGAAGCTTCGTGTGAATCGGACTTCTGAGTAAAATTCCACCCGAAGAAAATTCGGTGGATTCCAAGAGCTACCCCCGGAGTAGCCTAAGACGCCAACAGCCTGTTAGCTGTTCTTGTAAAGTTGTTTCCTTCGAAATTGTTCGAGGAACTATTCTTGTTTAATTTTCGTGTTGTAAATAGTATCATTCATTTAACCTAGATTAGAAAGAGTTGTTTTTATGTAATAAAGCTGTAAATAAAAAATTTGATCATATCGCTACCTGTTATTGGATCGAGACTTTACAGCTTTAATATTTGGTGGCAGCGGTGTTGATAGAACTTTGCGTGGTAAGCTATCATTAGCTAACTGGACTTGCGTTTCAGACTCAGAGATTTCTAGTCTGAGAAAACTTACAATATCTAGGTTAAAATTACTTTTAAAAAGTTGCGTGGTAATTGCCAACTACAAGATCGACGAGTGGAACTCAAAGCGAGGAAGAATCGCTCAGCTGCAAGAGCGTACTGACCCAAGTTAGAAAGGAATTCTCCAGCTACAAGTTCGACGAGTGGACTCAACTTCTATTGGAATTCCCTCTACCTCCAACCTGGTATCAACCAACCGACGAAGTGTTCCGAGTCTCCTGCACACCGGTGAGTGCTTCCTAACTTTCCTTTCTCTAGAGGCAGTAAATTTATTATAAAAGTAACTGTCGATTACTGAAGTAAAATTTGAAATTTCAGTGTAGCATTTTAGAATTGGCTATTAAAGCAATTCAGTAAAGAAATTTTTAATTAGTTGGGACTAATTGTAAAGATTAAAATTTTGGTGTACAAGTTCTGTTAATAATATAGAAGTAATGTTAAATTGTAGATGCTAATTAACTTGTAAATGCTAAATGTAACCACAGGTTTCAGTGGCTGAACCAAATGCATTCGATGAATGATAACTTGACTTTTATCGAATGTGTATTAGATGAAAAATTGTGTGACAGTTTGCAGTAATTAGTTGAATAGAAATCTGCTGATTTCAGTAAATTATTCAAAACTGGTGAAATATTTAATAGAATTATTTTGTGTATTGTATAAATCAACTGTGTTTTATGTGTATTGTTGATACATAAAGGAGTTCCTTGTATTTAAAATCAGTTGAGTTTTGTGTAGCTTAAAATATTTTTTTGAGAGTAAGATAGCTAATCAGTTTGTAAGTAGAATTAAATTAAGAAATGGCTTTCTTAAACAGAGCGTTAAAAATAGATTTATTTCCCCTGACGGAAGAATTAGGGATCGAGACTGACCCCTCAAATAAAGTAGTAGATCTGATCAGGAAAATTAAAGAGTTCCCAGATATTGACTTAGACTTCGTAAAAGATAGATATGAAGTTATAGTGGAAGAACGTAAAACAGAGAAAGAGCGCGTAGAGGCAGAATTACAAGCTGAAAGGCAGCGCGAACGGGAATTTGAGTTGGAGCCTTTAAGAATATCTAATTCCTCGGAAATTAATAGCTCACTTTCAAGCCGAAATGAAAATTCTAGACCGCGAAGAGATATTAAGCATTTAATTCCTAAGTTTGATAGTAACCAAACTGATATGTCAATTTATCTGACGTTACTATAGAGGCAATTAAAAACCGCCGAGATTGACGAGGCTGAATGGGTCTCTCAACTACTGTCATTATTGCCGTTAGATTTGGCTCACATCAGAGCGAAAGAACCGGAAGACAAGGCTCAGGATTACGAGCATATTAAACAAGTTTTGCTGGAACGATTTAAGATAAAAACTGAGACATATAGGCAGCGTTTCGTGAGCCATCAGAAAAAACCGAACGCATTGTGGAAGGAATTAATTTTTGATCTGGAACATTTCTTAGATGGTTGGCTTTCGGGATCGGGTGTAACGGATTTTACCAGGCTAAAGAAATTGCAAATCACCGACCAGATAAAAAAACGTGTCCCGAGCCAGATAAGAGACCATTTTCTAGACGTATGGTCGGAGTTCGTGGATCCTTTTGTTCTAGCCGAGAAACTGGACCACTACGAATCGATGCGAACGAAATCCAACTTTGTAAAATTCCCCGAAAGAAAAATGGTTGAGAGAAACAGACCGTTTTCGCCTAAGAAAGAAGATAAGTATAAAGCTACGGAAAGAATGGCAAACGCTAAACCCAATGAGAATAAATCGTGGAGGAATTTAGCCCCACAAAGGAATTGGAGGGGAGACAATTTTGATCAGCGGAAACAATTACAATGTTATGAATGTCTGTCTACGACGCATTTAAGGCCAAACTGCCCTCAATTAAAAAGGAATCAACCGACAGAGCAGATAAATCACGTAGGAAGCGCGCACGAAAATGAATTATTTGCTCCCTATATAAGTGAAGGATCCGTTAACGGATCGGAAATTAAAATTCTCCGGGATTCAGGCGCCAGCGTAGATATCGTTACACGAAATTACGTCAGTAATGCAGATTTTACCGGTGAGGTAATTTGGGTCAAACAACCATTGGACTTAGATTTGAGGTGTTTGCCTCTGGCACGTGTAAAGCTCACTAGCCCAGAGTTCGGGGAGGTCGTCACAAAGGCCGCTATTGTCGATTCATCTCTCGATCAAGGAATTTACCTTCTTAGTAACGCAACGGCCGAGTTACTTAACAAAAGTATCAGTATTGCCACTGTGAATGCTGGCACTACTCGTTCACAAAAGAAGGGGGGAAACGCGAAAGGGGATGGAAAAGCAAGGAGAATAGAAAGCAGGACAGGAGGGCATCAGTGCAAGGCTCCTAATAATGTGATGAATAACATTGTGCCCGATTCTGCTTCATTACGTTCGGCAACCAGATCACCTACAATTGATGTGTCAACAAATCGCAACATGTTTAATATTAGTACTGCAGTGTCTACTGCAATAAATTCTACTCCTGTTATTGCTGTTCCCCCAATGTCCACTACTGGTGTGATTGGCAAACATGGACAGCCTCAAGGGAGTGCTCTTCCTACTAATCGTATGACAGCAACTTCTGGAAAGACTTCTCAGTATTCAGTTCCACAGTCACAGCAGGCTTATTTTCAATTTGGACAACAAAAGTTTAATCACCTGCAATCTAATCCAATTCGAGCTCCACAAATGTTGTTTCCAAATTTTGTAAGAAATGCTCCTCATCAACAAATTCCAACTGTTGCTGCTGCAGCAGCAGCGTCTAATTTACATTACCCACCACCTATTCAGAGACCTGGGCCTGCAACTGTTACTCAAGCTGCACCTCAGCCTCAACAAAAAATTGGAATTAGACCACAAGCCAGTGTGCTAGTTCCTGGAGGAAAATTAACACCAGCCCAGCAGGCAAAACTAAGAGCAGAAGCTGTTCAACAAACCCACATGTTCTTTGCTCAGTCAAAAACTGGCAAACATGATGAATCTGTATCTAATATGCTTTCCCAAGATAACAAGAATAACATTCAAGGAGGAGTGATTCAGAAAATGCCCCTGATTATACAAAAAATTTATAGTCCAAACTGATGCGTCGGATGTAGGGATGGGAGTTGTAATGTCTCAATTAGATTCCGAAGGCAAGGAACATCCTATTTTATATCTAAGTAAGAAATTTTCAGACGCGGAAAAGAAATATAGCACTACTGAAAAAGAGCGTGCTAGTATAGTATACGCCATAAAGAAGCTTAAATTTTACTTGGATGGCCAGCACTTCACTATTGTCACGGACCACAATCCGTTAGTTTGGCTAAAAACTAATGCGGGTAACAACCCTAGATTGATGAGATGGTCATTGGCTTTACAACCATACAACTATACTGTCACACATAAACCGGGCAGTAAGCACCAGAATGCTGATGGTTTGAGCCGCTGTGACCTTTAAAAAAAAGGAAAATCTAGTGATAAATTTTAATGTGTAAGCGGTATTTTAATGTGTAAATAGTGTTTTAATGTAAATTGTTTTTTTAAATGTATTTGTATTGTATAATTGCCTCTAAGAAGGGATAGTTGGTTCCACGACCCGGTAGTGACTTTCGTCCAAGACTGGCCAAAAGTCCCCTTTCAAAGGGGGGGGGGAGAGTTGTAATGATTCAGCTTCTTCCTGGGTGACCACTGTGACATTCCTTTTTCCCACACTCGATAATTTATATTCCGGGCCATTCTTCATCAACGAAACTCCCACAGTGTTAAGTGCCTCCAGATTGCCAAATGGAAGACCCTCCTTTTAAGTACGGTCATCTGGCCAATTAGTGCTAATCCAGATAAGGAACCACACGTGCGTTTCCCAGGGAAATAAATCGTGTCTTCGAAAGGCGAGAGTGTCAAACACTCCAGATGTCCTTCATTTTTCCCATTGTGGAGGGTGGATCATCAATGGACAATTCCCACGGGCGACCAGAGACGATTCAGGTTGTTCTGAACGGTGATTGGGTAACAGGGAGTCTGAGAGGGAAATAAAAGGTGAGATTTTTCGGAAGAAGAGGGAGAGAAGCTTCGTGTGAACCAAGGAGAGAAGCTTCGTGTGAATCGGACTTCTGAGTAAAATTCCACCCGAAGAAAATTCGGTGGATTCCAAGAGCTACCCCCGGAGTAGCCTAAGACGCCAACAGCCTGTTAGCTGTTCTTGTAAAGTTGTTTCCTTCGAAATTGTTCGAGGAACTATTCTTGTTTAATTTCCGTGTTGTAAATAGCATCATTCATTTAACCTAGATTAGAAAGAGTTGTTTTTATGTAATAAAGCTGTAAATAAAGAATTTGATCAGAACGCTACCTGTTATTGGATCGAGACTTTACACCGACGAATCTAGGCCTAGCTTGCTGTCTGATTCTCGCCGGACTTTCATATGGAGAGCGCCAGGTACCTGTTGCCACCAAGAGAACATCAATAAACGACACCGTTACGGTGGTGCAGGATTGCTCGTTTGGGGACTAATTATTCTGGGTTCCAGAACTGACCTGCATGTTCAAATAGGAACCATGACAGGCCAAATCTATCGAGATGTCATTCTGGAACAACATGTACGTCTGTTTCGGGGCGCCATGGGCACAGAATTCGTGTTTATGGATGACAAGGCCCGTCCTCACCGTGCAAACATCGTAAACGAATGTCTTCGATTGGAGTATATCACCAGTATAGATAGGCCAGCATTCTTACCGAAATTGAATCCAGTAGAGCATGTGTGACAGATGCTTGCTCGACGAGTTACAGCCCGTCAACCACCTCTTACATGTCAACCGGAACTTCGGAGAGCATTGCTTGATGAGTGGTGTAATATTCCCAAAGATCAGATCGATAATTTGATACTCAGCATGCCCAGACGTTATGCGGACTGTATTGCATCATCTGGGAGACATATAACCATCTTACCAACCATGCAATATTGGGTTTTGTAAAAAGGTGTTTTTTTTTTCTCCGGAACTTGCATTATCCTTAATTAATGGACATGAGTGTAATATAGGGGACTCGGTTATCGACTTTCCCCGGATTCCTTGTCACGTGCAAGCAGTGGACTGATGGCCGAATCGGCTGAAAACGTCCGTGGCTCAATCGCAAGAAAAGAATACATAAGAGCAAAAATTGCCTCACGTGTGAATATGCCAAAATTTAATTAAAAAAACAGTTTAATGTGGCAATGAAGTAGAAACAAACATTTTGCAGCTGTAACATTTGTAATCATTAAGGATACAAAAGTAAGAAACGCAAAATTGGACATAAAAAATACTTTTTTTATTAATAAGCTTTGTAATTAATAATTTTTCCAATTGCAATGTTTATATATGTATTTAAAATTATCTTTGGTAAAATTATATGAACAGAAAATTCATAAAAATATTTTAACAAAGTTTATAATTTTTCATTTTTTATAAACTTTAAACTCTTTTGCGGCACCTCGAAATATTGTTGTATTGCAATCAGAATTTTTTAAAATTCTTTTTGAATCTAAAAGCTAACTTTTCACCACTATTGCCAAACTAAAATCTAAGAAAATTTTTTAAAGGCCCTTTTTAAAAATTTCAAGCTTTTGACGGCACCTTAAGATTATGTAATGTTGCAACCAAATTTTTAAATGTTTTTGAAGCTAAAAGGCAACTTTTCCGCACTATTACCAAACTGTAAAAAGACCCTTTTCGTTCCACCCTAATGCGCATACTTATTAGCTGTAACATACATAGTAGCTTTATGTTGTAAAACACTTTACTGTAGAGTATATACAGAATCACAGACATGTGCTTCAAATTGCATAATTGGTCATGACGTAGCTAGCGGTTTGTTCAGCGCTACAAGCTGCCATGCAGTTTACGAGGTTTGACCCCAGTATGACAGCTCCGTTTTCATTCACTTCCAGTTTATTTTGTTCTTTAATTACTGTAACATTCAGAAAAATGTTTTTTTTTTTTTTTTTCATGTAGCGATACTTTTATAATTTTATTAAAGTATTTAATATTTCTTAAGGAACGCAGTAAATCAATTGAATACAATTCTAAATTAAAACGATTCCCTTCTAGGCATGCGCGGACTTAAAAGGCTTTAATATGCCCTGTTCCTTTTCATTTTATGCTAAAGCCTAAATTTACATATACTGAAGCCTAGTTTGGTTAGTAGTTATATGTGGCTTTAAATTGCGCTATTTGACATGGCACAGTTAGTGGTGTGCTTATGATTACGATGTGCCATGCAATTTACGCAGGTTCAAAGCGAGACTTACAAATCCGGTTTTTTTTTTTCACTTTTTATTTATTTTATTTTTTCTTGTATAATTTAGAGGATCTTGTATATATATATATATATATATATATATATATATATATATATATATATATATATATATATATATATATATATATATATATATATTTTGTTTTCTTTTCATAAAGTGATATTTTTGCAAGCTCTTTTATAATTTTAATAAAGTATTTATTATTCCTAGAGATATGGAATAAATCAATTCAATAAAATTCTAAATTAAATTCCACTTTTAGGCAAGCGCAGTCGTAATCGATGCAATATGTCTAATGTTTTAATGTAGGGATGCAGTTTAGTATAGAATATATACAGAAGCCTAGACATGTGGCTTTAAATTACGCCGTTGGGCGGGTCTTGGTTTGCAAGCTGGCATGCAGTTTGCGCAGGTGCGATCCCGTGCTTATAGTTTCGTTTTCTTTCACTTTTTATTATTATTATAACTTTTAGAGGAACTCTTTTTTTCATATAGTGATATTTTTTATAAATTTAAAAGAATTTAATATTTAAGAAATACAATAAATCCACTGAATAATATTCTAAACTCAAACGATTCCGTTTAAAACTTGCTCAGACTTATTTCTGTAACATATACAGTTCTTTTATGTAGGGATATACTTTAGCATATAATATATACAAATGCTAAGACATGTGGCTTGACATTATGTCGTTCGACTTGTTATACTTAGGCAGCGGGTTTAGGTACTTGCCGAGCAGTTTAAGCAAGGTCGATCCCGGTCTTGCAATTAAAAAAAAAGTCGATTGAAAATCTGTAACATCGAGGTAATTTTTAATGTTACAGACTTGTGTACTTTCTATGAACTTTCATTTTACTAGTATTTAAATATCAAAATCAGTCAATGTGAAGAATGTCACTTGATAGTAAATTTGGGAAAAAATACATTTGAGCATTTGATAACATGCATAATAATAATTAATGGCTAAAAAGTAAGAAACAATTAAAATTAAAAAAAAATCTATTTTTAGATATTACTTAATGTGTTTTATTATTTTTTAAAATTCATATTCTTATGATTCAACCAACACTGATGGAGGTGAGTTGAGAAATCAAAAATTCTTCTGGTCAAACTCTGTTTAGATTTTAATCTTAGTTATGCCTTTTTTTCATTGATGGAATATTCGAAAATCACACAAAACCATTAAGGAGAAATTTTTCTGCCAATTATGCTAACAGATATTTTAGACTATTAAATCTTAGGATAGGTACATCCATTGGTGAAAGCTCATAAATGCTAATGTTCAAATTAAAAAAAAAAACAGAAAAATTGAAAAACAGACATTTTTTTTAATGAATTTATGAATGCTCAACTCATTAAATCAACAGAAATTATTATTCCAAATTATTTTGTTTTATTGAAAATTATCACAACAATATCACATTTCAAAAAATGGCTGCACTGTAAATGTGCAATCTATCTTATAATTTATTGATTATAAAAAATACTGAAAATTTTTTAAGAACTGGAAAGTGCACTAAAAGATAAGCCGTTTTTACATTCGTCTTAAAACTCTCACAGTATAAAACAATTCTATTTATTAAAATTAGAAAAGCTACAATTTGACATAACAGGGGATTTGCATCAATGTAGATGAGCTTCATAATAGAAATATGCATATAGGAAACAGTTGAATGGCACCATTTAAAGAGATGACAGAAAATGATACTAACATTTAATTCCCTATGTTTTTATAATTATGTAGAAAAATAATTTAATTTCTGTAAAACTAAGATGAGCTGCTAAGTACTCTTAAAGGCACAGCTCAGAATTAAGTTCTGGTTCAGGAAATGCTCCACATTAAATGCATTTCCATTACAAAATAATAAAAATTAATTTCTAAAAAAAATTAAGGTCTCAAAAGGCACTTTTTTAAGCGAAACGAATAGAAGAAACGATGACGTCGTTCTCGATGTAGAGGGTATCGAACCGATCCAAAGGCTTGAGGCGGTGTCGGAATTCGACGAAGTGTTGGCCATTGACGGCCACCATGAACTTTTCGAACTCGACCCGGATAATGAGGTCGAAGTTGACAGAGGGTTGGAAGGGGAAGTGCGCAACGAGGTTCTCTTCGGCAGCCCAGGTGTTGTTGCATCGGCTGTTGCGCACCACGGAGCGGCTGAAAAAGCGGACGTCAAAGTGGAAAGCAATGTCTGGAGGCGGGTAGGGAGCTGTACCATTCTGAAAGTTGATGGTGAACCTAAAGAACAAAATGTTTGTGATGCTATCTGGCATAAACACAGATTCATTCCAAATGATATTCAGGTAACATAAATGCACGATGCAAGTTATTAACGGATATTTCATAGCTTCTATGCTTTGATGAGATATTTATTCTTAAACACTAATTCTGAAAGATAACGAATACATTACAGAAATATATAATTTACTAATGTGTGGAAATACAAAATTAATCCAACATCTCAAATAAGTCACAATCCATCTTCCCTCCCCCCCTCCTCCCATTGAGAAAAATTATTCTTAATATACTAGAAGTAGATAAAAAAAATTGTAATACTTTATCTAATCTTTAAATATTTTGAATTACATTGTCGAAATATAATATGGAATATTATAAGCATGCTTCACTGCATTATATCGAATATTACTTCATCTGAACTAAGTTTCTGTCTCTGCTTTCAAACTAAAATATATGTTATGTAAAATTCACGCTTTCAGGCAATTTTTTAAACATACTGTTACGAAAAATCTGACCAGTGTCTGTATACAGTGAAAAGTCTGTCAAGCCTCATAACGATGCTTTATCCCCCCCCCCAAAAAAAAAACAAGAAAATTCCGATTGCAAAAGAGAGCCGAAGGATACAGAAAAAGAACACTTGCAGAAATTAACAACACACAAGCAACAATCGCTATTAAACAATCGGAAAGGCATAAGAAAGAACTTGCTGGTGATCAACACTTCATGTGTGCGCCTCCGTTGAATAGCTCCTATGACAAGGCATCAGAAGATCTAGAAGTATCCCGCATCTTGGCTTCCAAAAGAAAAATTCCTACTTATTAGAGAATTTTCATTTTTGTCGCCAGGCCCAGAGGATTTTTTTTACTTCACTTTTTCCGAACATTCATTAAAATATCTGTAGAACGCTCTTCTTCACTAGAACATCAAGTGAGCAGAAAAGGAATTTACAGATTCTTAACAAGCATGCACAAATACTATCTCTAAGAACTGTGAATCGAAAATACGGACTACATATCCGATTTTGCTTCCTTGTTTCTAGAGCAAGTTTATTTATAAGTACAGAAATTTTTGCAATATTATAATTGCCTTATTGCATTTTGAAAAGAAAGGAAAAGACAAAAACAATTCTATTGCTTTAATTTGTTGGGCTGGTATTCCAAACCATACCGTAACATAGACACTCGGATATCAGAAAGGATAAAGGGAGAGTCGAAGACAAAGTTTCAAGAGCTGAAATAAAACGCCATTCACCTCAAATGAAAAGTGCAAAAAAAACCTTTTCAGATCAAAATCTACATTATTCTCGAAAAATTCATATTTATCGAAGAAACAGTTTTTGAAAAATGCCTGAACATTTTTCCAAATTCACTGACTGAAAAAAGTTATTCTAATTATTCTACAATTTTAGATGGTATTAAGATGGCTGATTTTCTAAAAATCGTGAAAACTAAGGTTGAAAAAATAAATCTTAACCTGGTGCTTGAAAAGAATTTAATAGTAGGTAGTTCGAAGATGAATCTAGACTTCATAACTGAGACAAAAAATGAACCTAAAGTCTAGTTTTCCCAGTTTTTTTCACTTGGAATCGACCATTATAATCTGTCATCTGAAAACGTTAAGCAATACCTTTGGAATACAATTTTTTTCTTCTGTCCAATGATTTGGATTGCTCATAGATATATTTTCGAAAATTGCCAAAAAAGAAAAAAAAAGTTTACTTTTGCCCATTAGGTCAGAACATAATTTAATTATAAAGTTTAATATAACTTACAACTTATCATGGATATTCAATGACTCAATGTATAAATTGATTTAATATTTATAACTTTCCCATTTAAAATTTTCTTCTTAGATTCATAGTCTTGTCTTTACTTCCCTCATTCGGGAAACATATGGTAGCTTCTTTTGACCCTCTCAATCATACAAAGCTATTAAATTTCTGCTACGCATCTTTCCCAATTCAAATCTTTAAAAAAACCCCGCATGCAGCAGTCTTTGAAAAGCTGTATAGTATGATCCTATTAGCTTCAACTCCCCATTCTAAACATATTTTTTCTTGGGGAAATGACTTCTAAATAACTTTTTTTGCAAATGTATGTACTTTAATTAAACAAAGATGTCAACATATTTAAAATGGACTTTATTTTACTAACCACAAAATAATAGCTTCTCAATGCGGACACAATTCTAAATTTAAGGTCTTAAGATTAAGACAAAAGTAATTAAGATTAAGTAAAAGTTAATTATTTCTCCACATCCTTATTGCTTGAAAGGCGTTTTTCCATAACCTAATGGTTTTTTTCTTTTTTTTTTTAAAGTCGAATTTTCCAGAAATTAATGCAGAAATTATTTTGAAAATTTTATAGTTGTAATATTCTATGTAACATGTATTCAAGGGGAATTGCAAAATTTTCACCCAATTTTTAAAAGAATAATGGCTTTTTTTTTTTTTTTTTTCAAATTTGTACTTTTTTAGAAATTTTCTCTTGATTTAATTAAGCTATGATAACATTCAAAAGGACAATTTATTGGTCTTTTCAATAATTACAGCTTTTAAAATTAAAATTTTCCTCTCACATAATATATGCAAGTGTTCTGAGATGTGAATGTTCGGGAGTAAAGCACCTGGGGGAGTTGATGTGAGAGAGAAAGATTTAAATATGATTTTAGCATAAAATTGTTATATACAACAAAAAAAATACATTTCTGTTTAAAAAAAATTTCTATTTTAAACTTTATTCTATTTCTATTTTGTGCTTTTATATTTTAAAAAGAAATATATATTTTTTTCATGTTAATACACTGCTTGGGTTTCATGCAAATAGCTGCAGCTTCTAAACATGGACTTTGTAAATTCTAAACTTATGCTTAAATAAACTTTTTAGTATCTTATCTTATACTGAGTCCCTAATTGAAATTCCATCACACTATTTTTAAAAAAATCCATAATCAGTCATAATATATAAAGTTAAATTCTAAATTTTGAAGAAAAAAAAATTGATTGTAAATAATACATAAAAGCTTCCTACTTCATTTCCAAAACATAATTAAACATATTAAGTAAAATAATTTCAACAATATTGAAGAAATGTAACAATAGATGACAAATTTATCACTTTCTTTCATGTATTGGGTTTCCCTTCAAAGTTCAAAAAATTCCACAAAATATTGGATAGTACATAGTATGATTAGTAATAAATGGTAGCTAGTTTTTACATTTCTAATTACCTGTCCCTTCCTTTCCATCATCCAGTTACAAAAATTATGCTTTTATGGCTCCTACTCTTTAGTGAAATATGCAAAGCATGCATATATCTATACTTATAATACTTATAATAAAGCTCAATGTGTGTGTGTTGGCGCTCTACAGGCCAGACCATTCAACCTACAGCTACCAAATTTGGCACGTGTATACCTTGGAGGCCGGGAATGTGCACCTGGGGGTTATTTTTTCGAATTTTTAATTAGAATTTTATTTATTTAAAAATTAAGCGAAATTTTGGCGTGTTTCTAACTATAACTTCCGAAAATATTACCGCACAAAAAAGATTTTTACATGAAGTTAAAGATCAAAAATTTATCTTTTAAATGATACCAATGTTTTAACCTTAAAATTAAATTTCTATTTTTAATGAAAATTTAATTCTTTTCATTAGGTACACCATACCAATAGTTATATTTAAAAATTTTTGTTTAAGCTAAGACAAAAGATCATTATGATTTTATTTCTATTGTGCCATTAACCTATAGGACGTATCATGTATGTCCTATACTCATTACGTTTAATGCTAATAAAGGGAGACAAAGAGTAACACAATTCACCAATGATACAGATAGCCAGCTGCACATCCTAGTCCTTCAATTGATTTTAACCACTGTCCAAGAATTCTAAAACATCTATGTCTCTATAACAAATAAAACAACCATTCCCATTTCTAGGATCTGACTAGTTAAAAAGGCAGGATACTTATGGTTATGCTGTTAACATCAAAATCAACCCTTCTAAATACTGTTTAAACAACAACAAAAAATTCAGAGTATGTAAGAATACACATGGTAAAATGGATGGGAACCTCTCAGGCTGTCTAAATTTTCTATCAGTGTTTTAAATCAACTTTTATTTCATGCAAAAATTAATTACTGACCCTTTGTGATCCATATCTGCAGGTGCAAGTTAATTTCACACAACATGCTCCATTTGAAAAAAGCAATCCAGATGAATATATAATCCTATGGCAAAACTCCTTAATTTTGTCCAATTAAATATTGAAGCCATTTGGCCAGGTGCAAAAACACAAAAATTATTACGAGTGCAATAGTGTTTTTTTTTGCACTGTTAGTATCATTGCTGAAAAGTAAGGAATGTGGCGAGGAAAATGAAGACACAAGAATTTTGTTAATATTTCTATTAGAAGCTGGAATCCAGGCACTAAAATTTGATACTTTTTTTTTTATGGAGATATAAGAATTAATTTCCTTTTTGAAGTGTCACTGCCTCGTTAGAGGTACATATATTATTGCTTTTATTAAACTAATAATTTGATGTTTGTATTTTCATTATTGACTTTTTAATTGTATTAATTTTGTGTATGCTTTGACTATCTGTATTTTAGGTGCTTTTGTAGAATAAAGCATCATTATACATTATCCATCTTGTCAGACTTCTTGAATTGCACACACCAGACCGTTTTCTATAACAATATTATTACAACAAAAAAGAGCCATGTCATAAATTATGAAGGAAGTCAAGATATTCATACTGATTAAGAAAACTTTAAATTACTCTCCTTAGTCTATTTTCCTCCTAATCCCCACCTCCTTTGTATCAGCAAGTTTTTGTCTTTTTCTTGTACCAAGATAGAAGTGGTTAGGTTAAGCAACTTTCTATAACCTAACCAATTCTATCTGGTAGATTACTAGTAGTTAATTCCATAAATATTCTAAATAAATAGCAAATCTTACCAGCTGAAAATTTGAAAAAGGGGAGGGGAAATCGCTTTCCTTTCTTCCTCTGAAATCCCCATCTTTAAACATCTTGGATTTTCCTCAGCCCTACTGTAATGGTTAATAGACAGAGGAAATGTGTTTTGACCATTTCCACTATTACACTGAATTTCCCAAACCCAGATTTTTTAAGAAAAATTTATAAGTTTCTGGACTTAACTATGAATTCAACTTAAAACAAAAAAATACAACAATCAGTCAACATTTTGCACTGCAAACTAAAAATGGGACAAAATGGATAGCAAATGTTTTTAACAAAAATTCTTACGAGCTTCTAAATTTTAACACTTTAATGTAAATACAGTATATTATATATATATATGGGCAGACAGATTTTTAATTTTTCAGCTTGGTAGAACATTTTTAAAGTAAACATACCTATGAGCACTTGCAGAGGGTCGCCCACTGATATAAATCATCATACCTGATTTTAAACCACCATAAATAGGATATGCATATGGTATAGGCTGCAAAAATAATATCAATCATATTAGTATTTTAAACACTAATCTAATAATAGCATCATTTTGTTAGATTTTATAATGTAAATTGAATAATGTGAAATACATTTCAATTTTTTTTATACTATAGAATTAAATTGTAATGTTACAAATCCATATATTTTTAGAATAAGATTGTAATAATTATCAATCATCATCATAATTATCATCAATATATCAATAAAATCAAAATATTTGAAATTTATAACATTACAAGAGTAAAATTTAAATATGGAGTTAAATATTATTGAACCCCAAAATATTTGGAGATGAAATGTTCACATATTAATGAAATGCATTTATAGTCTTATTTTAAATCCATGGACTAGTTTTATTTTCATGACTTCAACTTTAGTATAAACAAGGTGCCCTTGATAACCAGCTGTTTTAATAGGAATATTGGTTACACTTAATTTTAATTAAATCTTTTATATACGACTTTTATCCTAATACTACTCTCTATATTAGCATTTTAAAGCATCAAATTGTGATAGATATTAGAGGCCTTATTTAATTTTCTTCACACTTATATGCATTTCATTTCACTCACAAGTATTTATTTTTTTTAATTTATAAACTATTTCTATACAAATAAAACATTGTGCTTATTTTCATACAAAAAGTGACCAAAAAAAAAAAAAAAAAAAGAAAGAAAGAAAGAAAAGAAAAGCATCCTGGACAAAAAAAAAAAATTAAAAATTATATGTACAGATAAATTTTTTCATTCAAATTTTATTTTTATTGGAAGTATATAGGGGGAAAAAAAACTATTGTAATCAACAAAATCTTTTATGCTTTAGAACTCCTTAAGCCAAAAAACAAATTTGAAACTATGTCAATGTAGAAGAGATCAAAAATGCCACAAGTCAGAATGCAATTTGTAACAGATCTGTATTAAAATCCTTCACTTGCCTAAATGCTATAACGTTAATCAAAAATTTAAGGAGCTAAATGGTTAAAACTAGATAGAGTTAATAGAAAGTACTTTTTCAAAATCTTAATTTTTGTCTGCATACAATGAAATTGTATAAGCAAACAATATGAAAATATATGAGAAAAATACTCCTACTTTTTAAAGTATAACATGAGTTTTGAATTAAAAAACTAAGATGAATTCTTACTGGATTATAGACAGGTGCCAAGTTAGATCCCCCTGGAATGTAACCTGGAAGTTGTTCAGGCGGTGGGATGACACATGTTGTGGTAGGAGGAAAAGATGGATAAGCAGGAATAGTGCAAGTGCCTGGATTGGAAGGAACTGACGGGAAGGATGGAATGGAAGGAACTGGGCAGATTCCAGGCCCGACTCCCTGAAAGAGAAGTTATAAAACATATAGTTGTTTATTCTTTCGTTATCATCAATTTTTCCCAATAAAAAAAACACATTATAAAGCATAATATAAAAGACAGATTATTCCTGAATATTTAAATTTATTGCTTCCACTTTTATCACAAACCAACCTTAGAATGATCAAAATAAAATTAAAATTATCACATTTTTAGTAAACATATTGATCACTAAACACAGTAATTTTTGCATCATCTGGGACAGAAGGTATTGCTTTTGATGAGAGGCAAAACCAGTTTCTTCCCATGTTAAGCTTCGATTTGATTAGTAATAAGCACAGGTGCTCTATTCAATAGGAACTAATTGGATGAATAATAATAATTAAAAAAAATAGAACAGAAAAGAAACAAATAGGTCATGACTGAAAAAAATGATCAAATAAAAGAAAAGGCCTGCTTTTAACAAAATATTTTGCCTCAATTAAGCCAAATAAATACAATGTAAGGCACTAATTGAACACATTTAAAATAATTCATTAAAGTTTTGGGTTCTCATTTGATTATCTATTAAATGTAACTTTTATTTTATATTTAAAAATGTAGCCATGCAAGCAGCTTGACATGCCCAGAACCCCAGATGATGTTTTAGGAATAATAAAAGAAAATGCAAGACAAAGTAGAGGAATGATAATGTTTATTTTTAACCTTTTCTTTCAGATACATCTTTAGTTACCATAATGATGAATTAAAAAAGTGAAACTGGCATGGAAATTTATATTGCCAGGATACTAAAAAAACATGAAAATCTGCTCTTCATGAACATTTTAATAGATTTAAATTTGTTTGATCAAATCAATTTTCTTTTGCTACAAAATCATTTTATTAAAACAAACCATAGGAAAGGGTTTGGATTCTTAAATGAATTACATTTGAGGAAAAGAAATTTATCATTAAACTGAAGAAGTAATAAAAAATGAATTATTTTCAATTAAATAAATTCGGAAATATTACCATGTAGATTGCATAAATAACTATCCTTTAAAGAGAACTCAATTTGCATGGATCTTTCAATTTGGTCTTTATAACTTCCAGCTCAAGTAGATGATTTAGTAGTTACGTAATAATTTAAGCATAGATAATAAACTTTGCTGACATAAATGGCTTCCCTAAATATAAATTTATAAAAGTTTTTCTTTGATTCCTTTATTCAACTGTGATCATATACAGATCCTTATTTATTCACTATTTATTTTTTAAGTTTACTCAAAAAGTCACAAAAATCATAGAAGATGAAAAAGTTTTTCATTCCACAACTTTATATGACTGCTCATGGAAATGTATAAAATAACAAATTAGTAACCTACAGGCATAAATCCAGGGTCGACTTTGGCAGCTGGACAGATAGCAATAGGAGGAGGATTGTAAGGTGAAGGTCGATACTGGAGAAGGAAAATATTCCAAAGTTAATTGGTTCCAATTATTGAAGTGGCCCAACATAAAAAAAATGATATTTTATATTCTTTAAAAAAAGCAATGCATGCAGAAGACATTAAAATTTGTAGACCTGAAATAAAATTTTTGTACAATATGAAGAAATATTTAATTATTTGAAAGCAGACCACATATATAGATTTTCTCAATTTATGATTGAGTTCCATTCCCACTGACGAGTTATAAATCAAGCTTGCCACAAATCAGATTTGTATTTTTCATTGCTATTTCCATTCAAAAAGATTTTGAAAAATGTAGGGGAGACTGGTTATTTGGCACCAGGGACAAGTTGGCTAACAGCGCAGTTAAAAGCCATTAGATGGCAATAGAAGTAGGAACAGAATGAACAGGAGGTTTGACTTCATATGCTCAGAGGCTATTTCATTTTGATCTAAAGACACTAGAGGTCAAACTTTTTTTTTTTTTTTTTGCTTCAAAAATCAATATTTACCACTCGCTTGATTGTCTTCTATATTAGCATAATATTTTGGCTAATACATGTTTCAAGCAATGTGAAAAGAGCATTTTTGTACTTTAATCAATACGAAACAGATTCCTCAAGTATCTAAGAAACATTCAACCAGATACCAGAGTAAGAAAATAAAAGTCTTCAAGTATTCATTTCCTCAATAAAAATAAAGAATCTCAAACAATTGCTTTTTCTTACAAAAATGCAACCTTGCAAGGTTTTAATTACAACTACGATGAAAGGTTCTATTGAAAAAAAACCCCAATACATTACATTTTGAAATTTTAATGATCAAACAATGAAGTGCTTTTTAACTAACATATTTATGATATTTGGTTTCACAGAAGAAAAAAAGAGTACTTAAAACTATACATATATAAAGTAGCAGGTATGGGAACTGTCAATTATTTAACTAAAATATCACTGCACATGTTTTAATATTTTGATCTGATATGAATTATTTCATGTGCTTTTATAATGCATGAATGTACTTTACAAATAAAGGAAGTTATTTAGTAATACTGAGCTACTATATATCTTGATACAAAAGTACTGCTTCTTTTATTATGCAAGATGAGCATTCAGATTGTATTGTGAAAAAGTCGATCTAAAACCTTGCAGTAAAAGTTTAATATGCTTTTTAGAATTTATTAACTTCTACAAAAGAAAAATAATAATCTTGGTGACATCAAAACCTCATTACCTAAGTTATTTTATATTTTTCGAGCATAGGTCATTAAAATTTCTTAAATATAATAAAAAACACAATTAATGTCATTAATGGTTGTATACACATCGATTTTGCTGTCACTTTTTTTTTTTTTTCACTTTCCTCCTTTTGCAGGGAGTGGTGTGCCCAAAGGAGAATACAGCAAACTGTATGTAAGAAAATCTTTTGAAGTAATTGCATAAATTGTTTGTGACAACAGCAGTAATTATGAATATTTTAGGTTTGTAGATACTTTTATTCTTGCTCTAGGTAATTTGAAATATTTAAATTGTTAAATATACAAAATATAGTATATTTACTACAAAAGTTCTAAATTAAATCTTATAAATATAAATAATTGCAAAATAAGAACTATTACAATTTAATTCAATTAAGAATAAATATTATCTAATTAAAATGTTAAAAATAAATATTTACAATTAAATTTTATTAATTAATAGGATGAAAAATATAAAATAAAAAAATTATTTGGCATGAAAGCATGTAGAAGTCTGTATCAACCCCCCCCCCCATGCATATTCAAGGAAATGTGCAAACAGCATTCAGGTGCTAGTTATGATGCAATATGACTTTAAGGAGTGGAAAAAGCAATTTAACCTTATTTAAAATAATAGCATATTAAAAGAGCATTCATATTTACACACTTTCATGCTCTTTAATTGTAAATCACACAAAATTAAAGTCTTGGGAGAAACAAAGCACAAAACATTTCTGTTATCATGATACTCATACTTTAATGATTTCCCAACAAAAAAGCATTAAAAAGCAAGATTAATTTTTTTTATTTATTCATTTTTCCCATTTGGGAATCAACTACTGCAGATTTTTCTGCCTTCAGTTTCATGAAGCTAATCATTAACAAATAAGGCATGACCTTTTTGTATGGTCTAACATACATTTTAAACTATTTTACTTTCAGTGAACATATATGAAAATAGTTCCAATATATCACTGAATGCATTAAAAGACAAATGTAATGCAACAAATTTTAATGACCATATAAATTCAGCTTTAAATTGTTGTTCTTGAATCAAGAAGTTCGTAATCAGTTTATTTTCGGACATTCAATTTGATGTTTTCAGATTTGACGTGTCATCCTTCCCTGTATTCCTCTTATCCAACATCAATGAACTGGCAGGCAGTCATGTACATTTTCTTCTTTTGATATGACTGTTAAATGCCTGTTTCCCATATTGTTTAGGCTTATTACCTTCTTTCAAAGCAAGCATATACAACAAATGGATTTTGTGGTACTTCACAAACTCATTCAGTAAAATCAGGTTCAATTCTTTTATCTACCCATTTCATATTAAATATGGATTTTGAGCAGCTTATTATTTAAAAAATAATTCTCTACTCTACTCTGAATAAGCTTGCAGTTTCTCAAATAATAAATAAACAATTCAATAAACTCAAATATGGTAGACTAAACACTACTGTGCTACTTCCATAGATTGAATGTTCCTACCAGAGAAATGTAATAAATTCTTTCATGGAATTACAGAAGTCTTATGTACACTCATTAGAATTAGCAATTTGATTCACTCATTCATTAAAAATAGAAATTTAATTAAGTCTTATGACACTCATTGCAATTAGCAATTTGAGAATCTTAGGGGAAAAGAACAATCATCTCACAAATTGAAACTGAAATGATCTATATAGAAAATAAAAAGGGGTGAACTACATTGCACAATCGTGAATGGTTTTGTTCCTATCTATGACTATGACCTTTTCTTCTTGCAATCTTTAGAAATCAAGATTTTTTTTAGATGGGAAAAAAAAAAAGCTATCAAACTTTAAAAATTCCTTGTATTTTCATGAAAATTTTTAAATTTCGATGCATTTTCTAATTTTTTAGATGATTTTTCTTTGTGTTTTCTCAGTTCTCCCAGTGGCAACCCTTCCAACCTAAATCAAACAGATAAAAATCATTTTCCAGTTGATTGCCAAAGTTACTTACAGGGTTCATTCTATCTATAAATTCAATCTTATGGATTTGGACGGAACCATCAATGGAAACGGAATTGACTCGTTCCATTGGAAGTCTGTGATTGAACTCCCAACAATGCTGACCATTAACAGCTATCTATTAAAAACAAAAACATAAAATGTGTTTTGTCAATTGATTATAGTTAAAAATACTAAAATGATCACAAACAGACATAAATAAAAAATTTAACAAAACAGCGATGATATTATTGAATATTAGATATATTCTCTACCATCAATACAGATGAAATTCAGTAAGTATTTTGTTGATTTACAGAACAAAGCACTAAACCTAGAGCTATTAAATTCAGCACTCAGTACTTTGGAAAAAAGGAATGTGTATCTAAAAAACTCTTTATTAAATTTTATTCAAGAAATAAACCAAATTTTGAAGTTAATGATTTCTAAAAGAATGATTGCACGGAAATTATTTTTGCATTCTTCAAATATATAAACATTTATCTTTGTAAAAGTACTATACCATATTGGACTATGGCAAGTCTAATTTTTATGGATTTCTTTTTCTTTTTAATTATCAGGATTTGTGGTCAAAGCCCTTGCAAAACAAATAAATAAGATACGGAAGGAAGGAAAGGAGATGAACAGCATTAATTATATGAAATGACAACTTGCTTTTTGTTTTGTCTTTTAATTTATCCCAATTTTCTTTTAGTATTCTTTCTAATAATATATTTCTTTCAAGCAAATCATATTAAATCTATTTTTTATTTCTTATATTTGAATACTTTATTTGATTTAAACAATCAAATTTAATAAGATGAGCATTAATTAGGAAACACCTTCAAAAGCAAGCAAAAAATTTGTTTTTAATTTGAATATATCCTTTTTAAATTTTGTTAGTTGACTGCAGCAATTATATTTTTATGACATTTTAAAAGTTATTCAATATGAAAATTAATCTTTAGATATCAATAGTGGTGGATAATAATGATGTGGGCAATGATAAAAAAAAAAAAAAAAATACTGTTGAAATATGTTTACTAATATCAGCTGTACTTGCCTACTTAGCTTTTGAAAAACGATTTTATCAAATATAATATTACTTAAGATTCAAAAATAATTATATTGTGTAATGAAATTACTGACTCTCATAATTACTCCAGTGCACTAAGAAATTATTCAATGCTTTTATGTGCTTCCCCCACCCCGTCTGTAGAAAATGGACTGGTTACGAGATACTTTGTTGTATCTTTCTTGTATCTGGCAACTTTATGAGCACTTCTGTTTTTCAATTTTTATGTTTTTGATGTAATGTTTTTTGTGCGTCGTAGTCTCAGACGTTCATGAATGAAATTAGATGCAGTTAAAATAGTATGTGATGTAGATTAAAAGCTTTAGTAAGTTTTTGAAGAGCATCGAGTTTTATATACTACATCACACGAGTATTGAGAATTAGGAATATTGATCCATAATAGAGTTTGAAGATCGATATCCGACACCCTCTTTTTTCAAATAGGAAACTGCTTCCATCTAAGGAACAGAAGGGGAGAAAATGGCAAATTCTAGAACTATATTGAACCAAAATGTACTGTAAATTTTTATCCTATTTTTCTAGTCACTTTTCTATTCTTGATTAGAATTAGATACATAAGGCAATACATTGTAAAAACACTCTTCTAAACCACGTTTCGAAAATAAATGTTACATTTACAACTTACATAATACCAGGAAATATGCATAATAATTAAAAAAAGTATAGTACTATAGTAAAATCATCAAAAAATTTAATATTCATAAAAAGTTTTAATCATACATGAAACAGTCAAGTCAACAAATAAGTTTGGCTACGTTTAATAAGACTGAAATATATAGATTGTATATAGAATGTTTTGAAATATATATATATATTGCATACTTACACGATAACAGCCGATTTCTGCCATAATCATCAATGTAAAATCCCGACCAGCAGAAAACGGAAAACTTCCTTGCCTTTCTTCAATACTCCAACAACCTCTCTCATAGCTATTGCGGACAACACAGTGTTGGTCAAATCTACAACTAATGTGCAGAGCTCGATCTGAAGAAGGATCAAATCCAGTATTCAAATTTACCTCAAACCTGAAAATGGAAAGCAATAGAAAGATAAAAATCTCAGATAAAAAAATTAAATACAAAAAATTATGAAATAATTTCCTTTAAATTATTCTTTTTTATTTCCAAATAAAATTAAAATAAACTTTTAAAAGGTAGCAAGAAATTTTTTTCCAAAAAATATTCTATATAGAGCAAGTAAAAATCAATCATAATCAGCAGAACTATCTTGTAAAATACTTTTTTTTTTTTGTTTCATTTATTGGATTATTTCAGTGTAATTTATTATTGGATTATTTTAGTGAACCAATAAATTTGTCTCAGCATATATTATAATGCATCTAGATTAATGCATTAAATTCCATTTGTATCTAAATGAATAAAAGAAATATCCTATTAATCCAAAAGAATTCGTTTGGATACTGTGACATTTAATCACACCCCCATAAAAAATTTTTTTTGTTACATTATAAAAATAATATTTAAACTGATGCAATTAAAGTATTAAATTAATTTGCCTCATACTTTAGGAATAACTGTCACTTTCAAGACCATAATATTTCATAACCATTACAACCAGATAAATTAATTGAAATTTAAAATATTTCTTCAGTGACATTATTTTTAGTTGTTATACATTTGCATAATGTTAAATGAAAGCCACATATTCAACCTTCAATTTGACATTCAGCTTTTATTTTTATGTGTAATCTTTCCTTTCAGTTAGATACTATTAAACAGACTTTTCCATTCAGTATATAAGAGATACAGATATTATAATATTATTAATATTTCGCTCACTCTACAAATTTAATCTGCAGGTCTTCAAATTATCAAATAAAAATATATAATTTTTTGCACTGTCCTATAACTAAGAGTGACATTGGGTCTATTTAAAAAAGTCAGATAAGTATCACCATTCAAAGTCTGACATAAGTGATATATATATTAATAAAAAAACAAAATGAACAGAGAATAAAATATACTGACATTAATATACAACAGAAATTCCATAACAATTTAATGTCTATAACAAGGTGTGCTGGCCAAATTCCTTACTAATATAAATGTAACCACATTAATAATTTGGTCCCTAATATTTTTATAAAGGAATTAATTCCATTTATAACAATAACAGAGAAGATATTTTTTTCTCTAATATTATTGCAATGGTATAATTTCTTCTATGAAATTGGTAAAGAAACAGTATTTTTAATTTATGGGATAACAATTATATTTTTATGAAAAGCATCCTTGTAATAGCTTATATGAAACACTATATATAAGTAATTATTTAGATGTACATATATTCTACATTTAAATAAAAAATATTTTTGTAAAAATTGCATATGGTAACAAAAAAAATCATAATCAACACTGAATATTATAAAATGATTTACAAAACAAATCAAACTAATGAGTCATGTTTTTTTTTTTTTTTTTTAAAAGAAAGCCAAACACAATTTTAATTAATCTTGCAATGTTCATAAAGATTGAAATTTCTGCCTTCTATCAGAATACTTATTTTTACTTGCTTATAGCATAATTTCACTGTCTTTTCATTGCATATTTCAGCTTTTATTTACATACCAGTTATTACTTACAAAAAACCACCACAAAATAATTTTTACCTATGAGCCCCATATGGAACTGAGCCACTAATTTCAATCATCTTTCCATCATATATTCCACCAGGAATTCCTCCTTGATAGGGTATGGTCTAAGATATAAAAAAAAAAAAAAAAAAAAAAGAAGAAACATTGATTAAATATGTCTATTGAAAGTACGGTTAATTTCACAAATATCTTTTCAGTGTATAATATTATTTCACACCTTTATTTTTCTGGAGAATAATACATTCTATTTATCATTTCGTGAATATTAAATAACAACTGCTACATTTTTCTTAATGCAGCTTTCATATCCGCATAGTCATAAATTATATAAATAAACAGAAACAGAAAATTAATCTATTTTTTGAAACACAATACATGATTCCCTAGACAGCTGACAGATACAATGAGTTTTTCAGAAAAATGCAATCAAATTGTAGAAGTAAAATATTTAAATACAAAATTAAAACTTGTGACTGATAAAGTATTGCTAGTTATCATTTATGACAAAAAAAGAAGGGAAAGGCAGATTTTTTTTTCGTAAATACTAACTGAAACTCCACAGTGAAGACAATTTTAAATTGTATTAACTAAGAAGAGAAGAAAAGTCAGCGGCACTAAAAAGCATATATATAACAGAAGTTGAAGGAAAATAATCTCAATATTTCAGACAAAGATCTGCATTTATTCTGAAATATGATCTGAATTATGAAAAGAAAAAAAATTTATAACAAAATGAATGATTTGCGTAACCAAAATTTACCTACTATATTATGGCATTCCAATGCCAACAGAGTTAAATTATGCTAAAAAAATATAACGAGATATTTGATTTTGTAATTCAAAACATTATCTGCTGGGAAGCAAGAAATTTTTACAACAAAGAGAATGTATCTTTTTAAGAACAAAAATGCAAATTTTATCGGCTTGTACTATTTTCCACCCCATATTAAGAAATAAATTTAAATATAATAGAAATTTACCACATTGTAAACTACTGCATCTGGATTGGGATAGAAAGGTTGATACATATCACCCACAATTTCCATCACAACAAAAATATTAAAACCACAATAATGGGTAGCGAATTAATCAAGTACAGTTCAAAAGGTGTTACTATAACATGAAGCTCATCGAAATGATAAGTGCATGATGAATTCTTCGCTTTCTGTTTACATTGCAACTGAAGTCGGCTGATACTGCTATCTTAAGCAATCTATTATCACGTGGATACTCGGCGGAATCGAATCCACACCCGTTGTTTGTTGTGAAATTCTCAGAGGAAGTAAAAGCTTCGAACTCACTAGCAATTATGTTTGAAAAATTCTTAGTAAATCAAATAACTTCTGATAGTTTTTTATTAATATTTATAATTAACATGTCTGTTTTTCATGTCTACTTTTTGAATATATTTTGTTTTCGAAAAATTAAGGATAAACAGTTCCAGTATGGAGATAGATTTAAAAACAAACAAACCAAAAAAAAAAAAAAAAAAAAAAAAGGAAGGCAAAGACGCACTTGCTCATTGATCCAGCTTATACAATTTCTTGATTGCAGCAAAGGTTTAAAGTTGAAGCATTAGTTACTGTACTTGAAGCCGGCCATAAGCTGATTGGACTGAATGCTTCTAATAGGACTCCGAAATTAAGGGGCCTCGTGACATAAACGCATCCTACCGACTCCTCAATTATTTATTAGATCGACTTACCAGGATAGATTATAAAGGCACCCACACCTTAAGCGCAATTACCAGAGGGCCCAAAATAAAATTTAAGAATTTCAGTTACCACACCATGTTTTGATGAATCTCTACGTTTTAGAATTTCCCAAGTTTGATCGTAAATAAATGAAATTGTGCCTGTCTGCTACCGAAGACAATTACTCATAAGAGTATCGATAATAAAGTTGGAATGCTGTCTTAACCCGAAGATTGCAAATCTCAATCAAATTTTAAACGAGATCCATCTAATGTATATAGTATGTTTATCGTGCACACATGAATATAATAACCCACGAAACGTGACCTATTACATGAATGAATTAGTATATGGTTTTAGAGTCAGAATTATAGATCAGTATCAAATTTTCAACTTAATTAATTAAATAATAGACTATCTGTCAGTCTATCTACTTGTGGATACTCGAAAATTATAACGCAAACGAATGAAATTTAACATCTAGTATCGTCACTAAAATTATAGATCTGTACCCAACCGACAAAAAAAAAAAAAAAATGTTGAAAATTCATTTTGGTTTTTCTTTATTGAAATAATGACGTTCAATATTGCATTAGTCTACAAAAATGTCTAGGGTACGATATTCCCAGCAGTTTTCTCTTAACATTAAATCATTACATTTTTAAAAATTAAAATTTTTAATCGGAATTGTTTCGTTTCCCACCTCCAAAGGCTGATCGAACTGTCAAATCTCCAATTTTTAAAAAATTCATTCTTTAAATTTAAATTAAAAAATAAATGATGACTTATTTTGAGCAAAAGTGGAACAAACGTTTTTGCAGCAGCTGTTAATGATAATGACCTTGCCAATTTTATTTATCCATTGCCGATTTTGTAAAAGAAAAAAAAAATGTGACATCATTACAAATGTAAGACAAACAGATGACTAATGCAGTAATATTTCCTTTATCGCATTCATAATCACATTACGTGGCGTAGAGAAGTAGTAGGTACCCATGTCATATCATATTTTTTTTATCCGCAATCATTATCAGTGGTTTAATACGTATAGACAGCCACCAGGGCATGACATTTTTTCCCTGCCTTATGATTTTCCATTTCATATACAGGGTGTTGCCGAATTCGACCGACAAATTCAGAAGGTGATAGGAGGCATCAAGAAGATAAAGAATCACCATACAACATGGGGTCCCAAACGACGTTTAGGGGGTGAAAATCACTAAAATATAAGCAGTCGGCAAACTTTTGGAAACTGTAAAAAAATAATAACAAAATAACAAAAGGTGTTTCAACTATGAATTTTTTTAAGTGAAAGCACATTCTTAAAGGCTATTTTTCAAGTAAGTAACATGCCGATTTAATGAACCAGGGGGTCGTAAATTATTGAAAACAAAAAAGTAGTTTAGAACTCTTATCTGCAAAAATATTAAAACTTTAAGAAAAATAAAAGCTTCAAATTTTAAGGAATTTTATACTCTTTCATTTGATATAATTCTGTAGTGTGAAAACTGAGGAGGTTTTAAGATATTCAAGAAAAACTAAAATGTTTGCAGGAAACATCGCTGTAACATCGGTGTTCCGTCTTAGAGACGCCTTTCCCCTATTCCAGCTGTAGTCATCAGGAAACCGGCGCATGCGCAGTTTCTGTTGAACTTTGATACGCTTCTTTTTTATTACTTTATGATTCAGAATTTTGTAATGCCTAATGAGAGATGTAACGGATGTGTTTCCTGTTGCTGTGTGTGCGCGTGCTTTTGTGATGTTATGTTAATGTGCTTTAGTTGTCTTCGTCAGTAGCTGCTTTATGTATAATAAATGGAAAAAAGACAGATCAGGTCCCTTTTATTTGATTACCCACGAGCATTTTGGCGCCCAACGTGGGGCCTGATCTAATGGAAAAGCAGCTATGAAGATCGAAAGGAATCAGTAACCAGAAAGGTGAGCGAATATTTTCCTTTATTTAAGAGAAACTCGGACATTTAAAATAATTTAATTTCATGGATTGGAATGTCTGAAGTTAAAAGGAATGAATGTAACAATATAGTGAAATTTGATTTTTATATTTGAAGTTGAATTTTTGTTACATATTGATACTATATTCGCTTTAAAGATATTGATTACTGATAGAATACTATTGAAATATTGATTGATAATGCATGAATAAATCTAAAATTGATATTGAAATTTGATGTATTAGAAATACAATTTTAATTTGGAGTTTTTGAATATTAAATATAAGAACGATGGATGAACTTTCTAAATTGAGAAAAACCAGAGGTTTGAATAGATCTTCAGTTACAAAGTACATTAACAAGATTAATAGCGATTTGGAAGAGAAAATAGATTCTTTTACCACCAAAGATTTGCAAGAAGCCTTAAATTATTTGAATATATCGTCTACACAGTTAAAAGACTATGATAAACTTATACAAAATCTAATCAAAGATGATAAGGAATTCGAAACCGAAATTGAGTCGGCTTTCGAATACAATGAAAAAATTATAGTTTGTTTGTCCAAGTTATCAGCGCAATTAAAATGTTTACAAGACGAATCAGAGCGCCAATCAATATCATCAAATGTTTCTTTATTAGGCGCTACAGGAAATCCTAATTTAGATGCAATAAACAACACTCAGGAAAGTTCAGCCATCGTACCTGTAAACGAATATAATTTTAAGACCATAAAATTGCCTAAACTTACAATTGAAAAATATTATGGAGACCCCTGTTGCTGGTTAGAATTTTGGAATCAATTTCAAAATTCTATTGATAATAACAAATATCTGTCAAAAATAGATAAATTCTCATATTTAAAGTCACTATTAGGGGGTGCGGCCGCGATTGCGGTTAATGGCTTTGCGCTCTCAGACGAGAATTATGATCAGGCTTTAAAATTGTTGAAACAAAGATTTGGCAGAGAAGAACTCGTTATTAACGCACACATGTCAAAATTACTAAATCTTGTACCAGTAACTGATTCAAATAATATTTATGGTCTTAGGAAGTTGTATGATACCGTAGAGATAAACTTAAGAAGTTTAGAATCATTAAAAGTTACTTCAGAGATGTATGGGCATTTACTCTATCCCATTTTAATTAAATTGATTCCCGAAGATCTTGTCCTTGAATTTAATAGAAAAAAAGTTGATAATTCAGTGAAGTTCGAATTTAATGTAACTGAATTACTAAATTTTTTAAGAATTGAAATTGAATGTAGAGAATCCTCTGCGTTTATGCATACCGCAAAAGGCGATAAACGCAAAGAAAATTTGCTCCCGAAAGCGAAACAGAATCCTTTCAACAAACTCAGTCGAAACACAGCTACCTCGCATGATATATTGCGAAGTCCAAGGTCAAGCGCAAAACCGAAAGATCTTCAATGTTTTTCCGCGTCAGCATTAAACGAAAATTGTTTATATTGTAAAGGTGAGCATCAATCGGAGTTATGTTCTGAAACCGACTTAGAAACGAAACTCGGTGTTTTAAAACAAGATGGCAGATGTTTTTTATGCTTGAAGCCAAAACATCGAGTTAATGAATGCCGCCAGAGAAGATATTTGACATGTGAAATATGTGGTAAGAAGCATAATAAATCTATTTGCTCTCAAGCAGAATCTAATACACCCGATTTGAATAAAGATAATAAGAACGTAATTACCGCAATTTCACATTACGATAAAAACAAAACAAACTTTTCTCGCGGTAATATATTTCTTCAAACATGTGCAGCCCTAGTACGCAATGATGAAACAAACGAATTTGAAACAGTACGACTAATGTTAGATAATGGAAGTATGAGAACATTTATAACACGTGAAGTTTCAGAAAAATTAAAGTTAAAAGTAATAAGAAAAGAATCTTTATCGGTATACTCTTTTGGCGCTAAACAAGCAAAGGAACATTCTTACAATATAGTGAGAGTAGAATTAAAAAACCGTGAGGATCCCTCTTTACGTATTGAAGTAGAAACTTTGGTTACAGAAAACATTTCAGCCACTACTCTTCATGTACCTAACAACAATATTACTAAAACGTACTATAAATTGAAGCATTTACAGCTAGCTGATAATAGAGGCAAGAATATCTCAATATTAATTGGTGTAGATTATTATTATGAAATCGTTTCAGGCAGAATAAAAAGATTAAACAACAAACTGGTAGCGACTGAAACAATTTTTGGATGGTGCTTGCAAGGTCACGTGGGTTTATCAAATGACTTAATGACCATGAAGATTGTAGTGGATGAAAAGGATATTTCGGACCAACTTAAACAATTTTGGGATCTTGAGAATTTAGGGGTAGAAGGGGTTGAAGAGGATGATTTCGAAAAACATACTGTAGATAAAGAAATTATGAAACAATTTGAAGAAAATATTGTTTATCAAAATAAAAGATATACTGTAAAGTTTCCTTGGAAAACAAATATGAAAGAATATTTAGCTAATAACTTTGAAGTGGCTAAAAGGAGGTTTTCGCATTTAAAATCAAAATTTATTAAAGATAATTCGTTGTTTTTAGATTATAAAGCTGTTATTGAAGATCATTTAAAAGAAGGTATCATTAAGAAAGTTATAACATGTGAAGAAAAACCTTCATTCTATTTGCCTCACAGGGCGGTATTAAGGGAAGATAAAACTACCACTCGTTTGAGAGTGGTATTTGACGCAAGTTCTCATGCGAAAGGACAGTTGTCGTTAAATGATTGTTTACATACTGGTATCAATCTCATTCCAGATCTTTTTGAGATTTTAATAGGTTTTAGAGAACAGGCTGTTGCCATAACTGCCGACATAAAGAAGGCCTTTCTGCAAATACAGATTGCCGAAGAAGATCAGAATTATACTAGTTTCTTCTGGACGGAAGATCCGGAAAAGGAAGAAGAGGAAATTTTCAAGATGACTCGAGTTCTTTTCGGTGTCAAATCAAGCCCCTTCCTCCTTGCAGCTACAATCCAATACCATCTAAAGAGGTATGTAGAACAATTTTCTAATACCTGTCAAATGCTAGGAAAATCATTGTATGTCGACGATTTAATCTGTAGCCAAAGAGACTTTGATTCAGCTTTTAAAATAAGCCTAGAATGTTATAACATCTTTAAAGAAGCGAGCATGGAATTAAGGAAATGGAAAACTAACTCAGTTGAGCTTCGTGATAAATGGAGAGAGGCAGGTTTAGAAACAGATGAAGAAAAATATTCAATTAATGATAACTCTGCTTTAACTCCTTGTAAAGTGCTAGGATTGGCCTGGGATTCCGATTTAGATATATTCCAGTTTGACACTCGAAGCTTAGAGAAATTCCTGTCTAAAAAGATAAATTCCAAACGATATGTTCTTCAAGTAGCTGGACGCATTTTTGATCCAGTGGGATTTTTAGGACCTTTTACCATCAAGATAAAATGTCTAATACAGGATATTTGGTGCTTGGGATTAGACTGGGATGACCCTCTCCCGAAAACACTGACCACTAAAATAAATGAATGGTGCGAAGAAATAAAAAATTTGCATCTTATTAAAATACCTAGATATTTTTTCGCCGAAGCGAAAACCACTGAAATAGTTGAAGCTCAACTACATTGTTTCTCCGACGCCTCTAAGAGGGCATATGGAACTGTAGCGTACATTAGAGTCTTATTGAAAAACGGGGAAATCAAATCAAATTTGGTCGCTTCAAAAAGTAGAGTAGCCCCTCTAAAGACACTTTCGATCCCAAGATTAGAACTAATGGGTGCTCTTTTAGCAGCAAGACTAGGCTGTAAAATAGTTAAGTGCATTAACTTTCCTGTTACACGATTCTTCTGGACTGACTCTTCAATTGTTTACTATTGGATGAAGGGTGACCCTGAAAGATTTAAAGTGTTCGTAAAAAACAGAATTAAAGAAATCCAAAATATAACCAATCCCACTGAATGGAATCACACTCCTGGAACTGATAATCCGGCTGATCTAATATCAAGAGGGTTAACGGTACATGAACTGAGAAACTCTAACTTCTGGTGGCATGGGCCAAATTGGTTGTTAAAAAATGAATGTAAATGGCCTAAATTAGCTAAAATAAATAATGAGACAAATATCAAAGAAGACGCAGACAATTTAGAATTGAAAAAGAATGTTCTAATAAGTTCTACAATAGCAAAAGTAAATCCATTAAATGATGATTTGATTAAAAGATATTCTTCTTTCAGCAAATTAATAAGAGTAACTGCATGGTGTTTAAGATTCTTACATAATTGTAAATCAGCTCTGCAAAACAGAAAGAAAGATCATTTAAATGTAAAAGAATTACAAATTGCTACAAAATCTTTAATAAAAATTATACAAATGAGAGAGTTTGAATTTGAAATAAATTGTCTAAAAAGGAATAAAGTTCTTCCAAAGAATAATCCCCTTCTGAATTTAAATGTATTCTTAGATAATGATGAACTTTTAAGAGTAGGCGGAAGATTAAAATTTTCTGATCTTCCAGATACACAAAAATTTCCTCTACTCTTACCAAAGAAACACCATTTCACAGATACACTTATAGAATACTTTCATAAAAAAGCACTCCACTCCGGTGTTCAAACTACTCTGTATTTAATTAGACAGCAATACTAGATACCAGCTGGTCAAGCCAAAGTAAAAAGTGTAATCAAAAGATGCTTAACCTGTTTTAGAGTAAAAAATAAAACTATTCAACAGATGATGGGCGATTTACCAAGAGATCGAGTTATCCCATCTCGACCATTTGAAAAGGTGGGACTCGATTTCGCTGGTCCCATAATTACTAAACCTAATCTAAAAAGATCTAGGGTGACTTTAAAATCATACATTGCAATTTTCATATGTTTTAGTACAAGAGCTACTCATTTTGAAGTAGTGCCTGATTTGACTACTGAGAGTTTTTTAGCTTGTCTTAGGAGATTCATAGCTAGGCGGTCAAAACCCTCAATCATATGGAGTGATAATGCCACTAATTTTAAGGGCGCACAAAATATTTTGGATTCTCTGCTAAAAGCATGCAAATCGGATTCCGTGCAAAGATTTTGTGCCAAGGAAGGTATAGTGTGGAACTTCATACCTCCAGCATCTCCTCACTTCGGTGGATTATGGGAGGCAAATATTGGAGCTATGAAACGGATCTTGTTGAAGGTGACTAAATCAACAGTGTTGACTTTTGAAGAGCTTACTACGCTGGTGACACAGATTGAAGCAGTTTTGAATTCAAGACCACTGTGTCCTCTTTCTGCCGATCCAGCTGATATTCAACCTTTGACACCTGGCCATTTTTTGGTGGGAGCACCACTGTTGTCAATACCAGAACCCAGTGATTCCTTGACTAACATTTCTTTATCTTCTAGATGGTCTCTCATCCAGTCTCTTAGATCCAAATTTTGGAAAAGATGGAGTCAAGAATATCTCAACTCCTTGCAGTCTCGAGCTAAATGGAAACTACCTGAACTGAACATCAAACCCGGACAGCTGGTACTCCTGAAGGATAATAGCAAGAGCCCCATGGAATGGAACTTGGCCCGAATTGAAAGGACATATCCTGGAACAGATGGACTAGTCCGTGTCGCAGACATCAGAACCCCTAAAGGAATTTTTCGGCGAAGTATCAACAGACTCTGCCCACTCCCTTTCGAAGAAGGTGTTGGACAACTGTCCAACGGGGGCCGGGATGTTCCGTCTTAGAGACGCCTTTCCCCTATTCCAGCTGTAGTCATCAGGAAACCGGCGCATGCGCAGTTTCTGTTGAACTTTGATACGCTTCTTTTTTATTACTTTATGATTCAGAATTTTGTAATGCCTAATGAGAGATGTAACGGATGTGTTTCCTGTTGCTGTGTGTGCGCGTGCTTTTGTGATGTTATGTTAATGTGCTTTAGTTGTCTTCGTCAGTAGCTGCTTTATGTATAATAAATGGAAAAAAGACAGATCAGGTCCCTTTTATTTGATTACCCACGAACAATCGGTACCGATGTTTGGAGAGAGTTTTGCCAAATTCTAAAGGTAAATTTAGAGAAGTGATAGTAGGTATTAAGGAGATGAAAAATTATCATAAAACATAGAGTCGCAGGAGACGTTTATTCTGTGAAAATCGCAAAAACAGACATCGAAGAGACAATTAGCCTGACGAAGAGAATGGCCCTAAGAATGCAAGGATATAGAACAAGGTAGTCGACAAAAAGAAGCTTTCTCGTATTTAAATTTTCCATGCGTTCTCGGAATATAAAAGCAGCGAGCACTGCAGAATTGATGGTTCGAAGAATATAAAAGCAGCTTGTATTCATTAAAGAGCAGTGCAGAATTGATAGTCGATAAGTTTCATTCGCAAACAACATGTCAGATTTCACGAACGACGAATATGAATTTAATTTACGACCGAGCGGATGGTAATGCACGGCTATCACAAAGAATATACCAATAGCAATATCTAAGTAGGCTCTGTCCACACCACAGCACCTTTGCAAATATTATAGACGGTTGCGGGTGACAGAATCCTTCAAAATAACGAGGCCAAATGCAGGGCCCGAACGCCTCAATGGCGCAAAGTACCTTGTTTTCTTGCAGCATGTCCTTCCGAATTTACTGCAGGAAATACCGGCCATTGCACGCCAGAACATGTGTTTAATTCATGATGGTGCACCAGCGCATTTTTTTAATTATGTGCGTAACTACCTAGATGATACATATCCTGGGAGGTGGATTGGATGTGGCGGACCTGTTGATTGGCCTCCACGTTCCCCGGACCACAATCCCTTGGATTTCTTCTGCTGGGACCACATGAAATCTTTTGTTTATCAGGCACCTTTGGATACAGTGGAAGATCTTATAGCACGGATCGTCGTCGCTGCTGAAGAAATCTCAAGCTTTGTTTGAATATGGTTTGGTATGTTTGAATAGCAAATAAATTTTCACCGTCATTTACGACTTTATATTTCTTTGAAAATTCTTCTCTACTTGATGCCTACTACTCCTTAGAATTTTGCAATACCTTCTGTAAATATTAGTGCCGATGTTGCAGCGATGTTTCCCGGCAAACATTTTTGTTTTTGTGGAATATCTTAAAACCTCCTCAGTTTCCACACTACAGACTTATATCAAATGAAAGAGTATAAAATTCCTTATATTTTCAAGCTTTTATTTTTCTTAAAGTTTTAACATTTTCGCAGATAAGGGTTCTAAACTACTTTTTCATTTTCAATAATTTAGGAACGCCTGGTTCATCAAATCAGCATGTTACTTACATGAAAAATTGCATTTAAGAATGTGCTTTCACTTAAAAAAGATTCATAGTTGAAACACCATTTGTCATTTTTTTTTATTAATTTTTTTACAGTTTCCAAAAGTTCGCCGACTCCCTATATTTTTGAGATTTCCACCCCCTAAACGACTTTTGGGGCCCCATGTTGTATGGCGATTCTTTATCATCTTGATGCCAACTATCACCCCTCTGAATTTGCCTGTCGAATTCGGCAACACCCTGTATATATATAAATGAACTAATGTTTTATCCTGATGGTGCCCCATAAGTCAAGCGACTGAACCATCAACTCCTTCTCCCTTTACCCTCCGATTTAAAAGCCATTGATGGCATTAATTGGTTATGCAATTATGCAAAATAATTACCTCTTCTCCTTTACGCTCAAAACGACCATTCTTACGCTATTAAGTAATGATATTTGCATTAAAAGCGTATATTCGATCTGAATCTTATTTTAATTCTTTTTTTATAATATGTAAATAATTTTAACTTCATTTAATCAACTGTGCATTTAAAAATGTTTTAAACAGATAAATATAATATTTCTCAGACCTTGTCCAGGTCAATATGACTGAACATCCATGACAGTATAGAGAGGGGGAAAAAAAAGACGTTTTCATTCAATCATAGTTTAAGATGCATCATTTTCCTTAAAAAAAAAAAAAAAAAAAACAAGTGAGGGCGAGAATTTTTTTAAAAACCATTTTTTGAAGCAGGAGAACATTGCAGCACCAAAGAGAAGTAGGCTATATGGATTTTAAAACAGCCATTCTCAATTTGTATTGGCTCGAAGGGAAAGTAAAGACAATTGAAAAATTCTTCCTGTTATAAAAGCAAAATAAGCAAAGAAACATTATCAAAAGAAATATTTTTCTTATTAAATAAATAAAAAGCGAATTATCACAAAAGCAATGGTGCAGTGACAAGAACACTAAAGACCAGTTTTCTAGGACAACATAGGAAGAAAAAAAAAGCAGTTGTATACACTATTAGCACAAAATGGCCAACAATACTGATAAGATACTTTAACGAAGTGTAATATTGTTTCCCATCAAAGTGGGTGCTAATAATTTTTAATTCAAAGAATTTGTATTATTTACACACTTACTTAATGCGACTGGACTAATAACAGCTTTTTAAACAAGCTAGCGGTCTAGGTAGTTATTTAAAATAAATCCGCCACTACCATGAATCGTAGCAGTTTTTCCAAGAAATCTTTTATAATAGAGTAAGAGTGATTTGAACTTCGATTACGCTAATCAGAATCTCAAATATCCTTTTGAGAAGAACACCAGTTTCGAAGACTAGAAAGATCGAGACATCTCCCTCTATTTTCACGTCATTAAAAAAAAAATGCTGTCTTTTTTTCAGCATTTGCAAAACAGCTTTTTAAAAACTTAATTGGTAATATTATATAATATAAATTATAAAACAAGATATTGAATTTTGATTTGTTTTAAAAAGAAATGTACCATAAAATACACTTGTATTTTAAATTCGATCTGCTAACATATTTTCAGATTAAAAAAAAAATTATAAACGCATTAGAACAATTATGATAGAAATAAAAAATGGTAAAAAAACTGTAATTAAATTTTACACAAAAATACAGATTATCATAAAATTATGTTCTTTTTGAAATGGTAATAAAAGAAATGAACACACACACACATGGGAATTAGATTTTACAAACATGGAAATGGATATTGGAAGGCATCGAGATACTAAAATCTCTCTTTTTTTCTCATTTAATGAAAACATAATTTTTATCATATTACAATTCCTGTTCTATGCCATTCCCAAATAAATAAAAGCGACAACTTATTTCAGTTGGGATACATTCGCACTATTCCGTTATTATTATCGGATACGTTTCAAAACATAAAACGATCTTTCTCCGCTTACATCACAAATTGTTATGGATTTTCACTTGATTTCAGTTGGATGGCAACTAAACAAAATTATTTAAGGGTTTTTTACTTAAATATTTGATTGCCATTTGTCTTACAACATTTAGAATATTTTACTGCTTTAACATTCTTTTGTTACATTAGTTTTATTAATTTAAATGGACTTATATGTTGAAAAGGGAAGACTTGAAGGACGATAGCACTTTTGTAGGAAAGTAGAATCCCTTCAATATTAACAGTATTTATTCTTCAGAAAAGGAAAACACGTATTGCGAACGCAGAAATTCGGTAATTGATGTAAAGAATCTACAAGGAATTTATCGCAGCAAAGGATAAATAAAAGACTAAAAGAATATTTTTTTTATGTTTTTAGCTTAAAAGATATTGTTGATGTAATACTATCTTTTTTAGAATTTTTTTTACATTTTTTTTATTTTATAAACTTTCCAAATATCTTTGCTTTTGATATGATTTATGGATTTCAATTTTAATCCCTTTTTTTTGTTCGTATTTATTTTCCTTTGCATTTCCTTTGTCTCTTTTCATTCATAACCTCCCCCTTTTTTTGAAGAAAAAGTAAAAAATTTGCCATTCGCTTATCAATGTGATCGGCAATGGAAGGACGAAAAGATTTTACACCCACCCCCATATTTCGAGCCCTCTTCCAACTGCTGCGTGAAAAATCGCCGCTCTACAGTTTTGCTTTCCTATTGAAATGGACAACTTTTTCGACTGTGAGCAAAATACACTTTTTCATGCGTTTCTTCAGAAGCTGCATAATTTCAATGGACGGTGAAGAAGATGGTTCCCGAATTTACGAGAACAATGCTATCGTGTTTGTGAAACGTATTCTCCAGCACGCCCGCTGTCTCATCACAGAAAATTTCAGATGATAAGAATAGCAGAATCTTATCATCATCATAATAATAATTTATCTGTTCTTAAGATAAATAACCTCACTAAAAGTCTGAATCATTACAGAAAATGGAATAGAAAACTGCGAACTAAAGTTAATTTTTGAGAAATAGACAAATAATTTCACTTTACAATTGTTAAAAATATCTGAACAAATTTGTATGATTTGGAGAATGTAAACTGTATATAACACATTTCTGCTTGAAAAAAAAAATGAATGCAAATTCTTTTAAAAAGGATAATATTATTCTCATGTATTGTATGTTGCGTCTAAAAAGTTTCCAAATGTGTGCTCCTTTTTCAGGAACTCATCACTCATTAAAAACAAAACTTATTGTCATTCTAGAAAAGTGATTTCTATAATTGCATGCCATTTTGTTTATGCAGAAGGTCGTCGCCCCACCGTATTTGTTTAAATGGGAGCACCCAGCATGGAATGCAACTTCAAATTGCTGGATCACATCAGCTCAAATGAAGTACATTAAAAAAAAAGGAAACTATGCTTGAAGTATGAAGATCTGAAATTCAGACCTCTTAAAGGAAGACAATTTTATCTGTCTTTCTTGATTATATCTCTAGATATAGCAAATCTATTAAAATAATTCTTTCTGTTCATTAAACTGCTGCAACACTGCAAAAGCTGCTCAGATTTTAAGTATTATTTATAAATTTTAATTAATTATTAAATTTATATTTTAAAAACTCTTTTATAGAAATTAATAACATTTTTGATGCTAATAAAAAAGTAGAAAATAATCTATAATGCAAAACTTCTGCCAATTTCATTCAATAATTCCGAATTTTTTGTTTATTTTTTCAGAAATTTTAAAGCGCATCGAATTTTACCATTTTCATTCATTTAGAAAATTCGTCACAATTTATACATAAGATTAAACACCGTAAAATAAAACAGAAAATAAAGTTGGATTTTTGACATCATTTGAATTTGAAAATAACTTTGAATTTTTAGACTAATGACTATGTATTAATAATGTAAATGAAGGCTTCCTTTTCAAATTAGTTATAAATACAAAGGTTCCTCCTCTCCACAAGCTGGAAGGAAAAAGTAGATTCCTTATTATTTAAGTTAATGTCTTGAAATTCTTTTCTGTCCTTGCGCAAAAACAATGAAGCAATCATGTATCATGACTTTATCACTGTCCCATATTCTGAGTTTATTGCAAAACAAACTATATGAAGGCAACAAATATTATAAAAATAAAATACACAAGATTTGTTTCAAAGTTTAAAATGCATTCTTGAAAGGCTTTTCAGTTTTTAAACAAATACCGAAAGATCGCATGAACCCTGCAAGAACTAAAAAACTATCATCTGCATTCTATACCTAAATGAAGAAATGAATCATCATTTGCGATTATTATTTTTCATTGAAGTGTAGAGAATAACGTTTTATGATATAAAGTATTCATTTATCGTTTGGCTTTTAAGTTCTATTTGGAAAAAATAATCGTTTGCTGTTTTAATTAATATATTAAAGCTAGAATTAAGATCTTATCTTTTGCACTTTTAAATATTTCCTTATCATTATTTACTGAATAAAAGAGTATATATCGTCATTTTTTAACATATTTGTTTTAAGGCTAAAATACGTTTGGATGAACAAGGTTAATTTAAAAATGCATTTCAATAACAAAATTCATTTTTATTTCACAAAGTATATAAAATAACACAAACATTTTTTCCATATGTCATAAATATTACAAAATATAATTCAAAATCTGAGCAGCAGTGTATTTTACAACTTGTCATGATCATGGACCCATTTAGCACAAGGGAGATAGAGTTTCTCGTCTTTTGAGAGACGTCATTTTGACTCTTCTTTTTAAATGATATAAAAAAAATCACAACAGTTCCAAGAATATTTTGTAAAAAAAGTGTTTACAATATTCATTTATTAAATGTTAGATTTTTATCCTATTCGTTCCCGCCTCGGTTCATACTTTATTTTATAATAATTTTTTGGAGGGTATTCAAGAATATACACTATATTTCTAATCTATTAATGAAATTGAAAAGGAAAAAAAAAAGTGAAGTCAACTATATGAAAGAAATTCTTTGAATTTCTTTGATTATTTTAAACGAATATTGTATGATAATTATATGCTTTAGGTGATGGGATACATTCAAAAAATGAGTATCACGAAATGACTTATGAGCGTTATTCTTTTCTTTTTCTTTTTTAGAATTTTTACAAACATTACATTTTATAATGTGTACAAATGCCGTAAAACTGATTGACTGTTTTTTTTTTGTTTTTTTTTGCAGTCGGAACTCATATTCATCATTTTATTGCGTCATCGATTGCTTAGACATGGTTCCCATTTCCTGCTAGAAATAGTAGGTGTGTCATCTGTACTTGGAAGGAAATCGGCAAAAGGAAATCATTTCGAGGAGACAATTTTTTTTTCAGCTCATCAACGTTATTAAAAATAAAATCGTGAAGCTTGATTTTTATACTAGAAGTTTCCTTCTAAATCACCCAAGTATTTATAACAACTCAATGCAAATAACTGAATGATACTTGCATCGACGAGAAGCAGATGGAGTCGAATATTTTCGTGCCATTGGATGAAGTACATCGACAGAGTATTTTGTTGAATTTTAAAATGGAATCGCCTCAGATGTTTTCTTTTTATTACATTCCACTTCGTAAGGAATGTTAAGTGCTTGGTAATAGGAAGTTATTATTTTTCTTTCCTTGGTATGGCAATGGAATGGTAGTATTGTGTTTTAGAACTTTATCTGAATACAATTTTCTTTTTTGCAGATTGAATGATCTGGGAAATTCTGTATTCGAACGTCTCACAGTATCCACTAGTCTAAGTTATTGACTTCGCAAAAGTTTTGGTTCATTTTAACGATGTAAAAAAAAAGGATCAGTCGTGATATTCTTTCTAGATTTATAAAATGGCTCTGAGGAAGCGACAATATATATTCCTCAACGGTTTCATCAATGAATCTACTTTCACTTTTTTTTAAAATACAGAAAACTATTCATTTTTTTTAAAAATTTAGTATCAGATATCCGCCAAAACTGAATTCCAATTATATCAGGTTTTCGTTGCATATACTATGTAAATGGACAGCATAATTTATTTGGAGATAATTGTTGGTCTACCACTACATTTTTTTGCTGCTTTAAAACAAAATAAACTATTTTCAGCAAACAAATTACCTATCTCCAATATGAAGCAATTTGATTTGTTTGTAATCTCTCGGTTTTATTGACTACATACCAAATCGCAATATTTCATGATTTCATTAAATCTTTCGCGTGTCAAGGTTTCGCGAAGAAAATGTAGGCCCTAGGTCTTGCTTCACAAATTGTTTTTTAGAGCATGTTTAGAAACTCCGAGGAAGTCCAGTAAAGACACTAAAACGTCAAATTCATTAGAAGCATTTCGTTTATCTCTAAAAGTTACAAGACTCACCACAAATGTGTTCGGTCAAAGCTCATATCTCAGAACATCGCACCTTCTGAAGAATGAGCATCAGAAGCAGCTGCAATTCGTCTTTTGCCACTTCTTCAATTGTCTCTTTTAGAGAGGGGGATTTTTTACGACTTTTCTCCAATACTTGTTCGCTTTTAAGTGTTTTTTTTTTTAATTATTTCTACATCTCCGCTTATTTCCGCTTGATATCGTTGTATATCGAGAATCGAAGCTTATAAATGAATTTTCTTTATTTTCTGTCTCAGAAGAAAAAATCAGTGTGCGTAATTTCAGAAAAAAAAAAAAAATAGCATTTGACCGCCAAAGAAGGTTTGTGAATATATTCATCTTGTGATTAATCAGTTTTTCCAGCTGAACTCGAACTGCTTTCATGTTCTACAAAATTTTCCAATCGATTCTTCGAAACACCTCGAATGAAAATACATATTAAAATAATAGAGGGACTTCAAAAGAAGTGAAAATCTATAGCTATTAATCTGACAATAAAGCAGATGTGTTCGAGCACAAACAGATTAGCATGTGGTCAGCAGATGCAGATGCCTCGCTCTCTCCTCATTCCATTTCAGATTTTGTTTCAGTTTCTATCAACTCCTATTCAAATCTCCTCATAACGAAAGACGAACAGAGCGCAAATTATAATAATAAAACAGAGGACAAAACATATGCGATATATTTGTCCAGCGGTCTAAAAAAACGCAGCTCGTCTTTCTAAGTGTGCATATTTATACTATAAGTAATAATGAGAGAAAATTGATTTTTTCCATACATTCTTTATGAATAACTAAGAAAAGTGAATGAATAAACACGAAATCGACGTGTGAATAAAATAAGTATGAGCACTGAATTTTGTTTTGGGATCGAAACGACTATTGTCGTCTTTCTGATATTAGTAAAGTGGTTGATACAATAAAAGTCATTTTTCATCTTAAGAATTTTTTTTGGGTAGAAAAATATTAAATTTTTCTGATAGTATATAATTATATTTGAAGATGTTTAATATTCCCCCCAACCCCCCCCCCCCCCCAAAAAAAAAAGAAATGAACCTCTGCCGAATTTCAAGTGTCTATCCTGATGGTTGAAGATATTCTTTATTTGATCGTAATGGAAGAGAATACATTACAAAACTATACAATTTTAGAAAAATAATTCGGTTCATTTTGAAAGGTAAAATGGAGGCAAAACAAACACGTTCACTTTCCAAGATAAAGATTGCATTCAAAAGAGCGAAAACACGCGCAGCTTATGGCATCTTCATAATCAGACCATTTTTGCATAAAGTTACTAATAAATATTTTTGCTCTTTTCTTTTATTTCATGACTTTACTCGAAGCTATGGTGCTGTAGTCTACCCGCATTTAAACAACGTCAGAGCAAGGAAATGAAGAAAGCACGGAAGTTTCGTTTCATCTTTTCTCAGAACTGGCGAAGGTCTGATGTTTGAAACAGATATCGTGCGTAAACTGGCCGAAGTCAGGGGCCGAAAAGTGATTTTCATTCCCGAGCAGTAGCAAAGATCTTTCATTTAAAGCTGTTAGTTTTAACGTGAAGTGAATCCGCTTATTTTGATTTATTCTACTATCTTCAATCCTAAGGATGGTATTTAGAAATGGAAATTTCAGACCTACCATTGTTTTCACTCCCTTTAAGTGAAATGACCCGTTTAGCAACTCAATCAAGATTTTTACTGTCTTCACAACATACTGCAGAAAAGTTAGAATTCAATCAAAACTACCGCGCAAGTCAATAATAACACGGTCAAAGCGTTTTGCGTATACATTTAACCCTCTAATTGAAATATTTTCGAACATATTTCAATAAGCATTTCAGTGACCGGTACGGGTACAATCTATATTATTTAATGTGTATGGCGGAAAAGTAATGATGTTCGCATGAAGGGCAAATGCAGCACAAGCTGATTCGCAATAGACACAAAATGATTGAATTCAGACATGTAACCTTCATCTTGCCTGCACATTCAGCGAATAAAATAAAATGATTGGCGTTAAAGCGTGATATTAAGTTTCTTCAAATTTCATTAAATGAAGACGTTTTTAAAATGACTCTCACCAAATATATCTGCATTAAAAGTAATGACTTTCTCTATACTTACAGGTCTGACGACTTTCGACATGATTGGGCCTTTGGATTATTCTCTGAAAAGGATAAATAAAAAAAAAGTATTAAAGGTAAAATATTGAAATAGAAAAATAAGATAAGAAAAATCTTAGATCAAATATGCATTTCAAAATGAAATAAAATATTTTTATAGTTTATTAATGACGCAATTCTTTCATTCCGATCAAAAGATGACTTTTGAATAATTCCGAGAAGAGTTTGCCAAGCTTACGCTTAATGCTTTAATTCGTTACTACTATTCATTAAAATGTCAGACCAAGCGGGCTAAATACAAGATTGGTAAAATTACGAGCTCAAGGATAAAAATTTTCATTCTACATTCATCAAAACGGTGAAGTTTCCAATTATTCGAGGCATCAGATTTCTGTGGAATTGCCGGTAGTTTGAGAAAGGATGTAAGCCAACATAATAAGAGTTTCCAAAGGTTTTTATTTACAGTGCAGGATCTACGCATGCAATTACGATCTACTACAGAGACCAATTATGTTACTTCTTTACTGAAAACAACAAAATGGCAATTACTTTTTTGAATACCTTTTTTTCTCATTAGTGACTAAAGTTGTTGCAAAAAAAAAAAAAAAAAATATTGCAAAAAGAGAAAGATGAATTATCTGCACAGTTTACTTCACAATAAAGTTAATATATTTGCACATGATATGAAAGGCAATGAAAATAAAAGTCCTATTCTCTTTATCCACTTTCTATAACAGTTAACGAGGGAAAAGGAAAGCAAAGTGGAATTCATTTTTTTTTCTACATAATTATTAACTTATTGAATTAAGAACAGTTTTTAGTGAATGAAAAGAAATCATTTTTGTGTGTGTGTGTGATGAGGCTTACCGTTGGACAGGAAACGATGCTGTGGGTGTGAAGGAGAACTGGAAAAAGAATGAGTACTCGGATCGAGATTTATCAGGCGCTATCGTGCACCTGCAATCTGCGACGACTCCCAGCAGCAGCGGACGGTTTTATCGCTGAAACAAACAGAAATGTCACCCGCCTCGCTGCTTGAATTCCATTTAAGGCGATTGCCGGTGTTTTGTTTCAGGAAGTCAAATGAAAACATCGTGGGTGACGCCATTGGGCTTTTTTTAGTTATTGTTGTACTATAGACTGAATTGTTGGGTGAAGTTCAGGCACTCAGGAAAGACAAGGAAAAATATGAAATGAAAGTCTTCAATCTTTTGCTTGCATTCACTGGGCATTCTAATATTGGGGACAGAAAATGACGGCATTTTTTGAAAAACTACACCTTTCACTCATACAGAAGTAAAACTGAAATTAAAATCAGTTCTTAAAAGCATGCACTTGTTAGTGCATTAAAATCCTCTTTTTATCATCTTTTTTTTTTTTTTTTTTTTTTTTTTATTTTTTTTATCGGGTATTCGAAGGTCAAAAATAGGAAAGCAAAAGAGTGAGGCTTTCGATAGAAATAATTAAAGCAAATTAGAATTTAAACTACAGTCGTAATAAAGATTTAAGAATTTTCTTCCTTTTGATATTCGCGGTGATTTTATTTCCTCCCTATTTTGCACGCTCAAGTCATTTCTTTTCTTGTCTACTTTAAGGTTTTAAATAAAAGAAGAAGAGAAAAATTTTTTTAAAATATATTAATAAAATCTTGTTTTCAATTTCTCTATTATTTTCCGCTTTTTATTTTAAAATTATTTTTATGATTATACTGGAATATTGTCATCAAATTCACCACTTGATGGATACACAACAACGTTTAGTAAAACCATTGTATTTTTTGATAATAAAATTCTGGAAAAATGAAACTTTTTTTTAATTTTAAGAAAACAGAACTGCACTAAATTTCGAAGTCATTTCATTTTGAGAAAAGATTGAAAAATCGATTACAAAATTCAGTTTTGACAAACATGAAAAAAGTTAGATGAGAGCGTATAATAAATTATTTTATAAACAAAATTATAACAGTGTAGTGAGTATAATTTTTTAATGAAGTGTTTTCATATGTTTTCAAACACTAGAGACACCAAAGCCGACATTTTATTTCGTATGTTTCCTTGTAAAAGTTGCATTTCCTTATTGAAATGCAATTATTTTCAAGTGAATGAAGTGACCTTTGATTTTACATCTTCCGTCATTTTTTACCATGAGTCTCCTTAACTGTGAGATGAATGTAATTATATCTGATTGGATCGGTGATAACCACGTCGAGTTTAGCCCAACCCACCTAAGCATCCGAAGCAATCTGGATGACGGCATGGAGGCGGGAATCCTATTGGTCAACTTATCCTAACGAATAATATACAAATCACTTTGAACTAATATGATTTAGATGTTAGAAACCAATCGTTTTCAGTGACCAGATATTTCAACCACCAAATTATTTTTATTAATTTCGTAATGTCAGCTAACTTTTATTTAATTTGTCTATATTAAAAATATTGTTTTCTACAACCAAGCAACGAATAATTTGGTAAATATAAAGAAGCAGCGTAAAAAGAAAAGCATAACTATTTGAATGAAATTTTCATGTATAAACAAAATTAAAATGTCCTGAATGTTTTTATTGTTAATTAATTTTACGATTTGGACTTTATTTGCTAAAAACGACAGACAGAATAGCATTTTTTTAAAAAGAGCTTTACTTCATATTATTTATGATTTTGTCCAGTATGAATTTAATAGCACTCCTCCCTCTATCGAGACACAAATATTTAAAAAGAACTCGAAAGGAAATTTATCCCTTCACAAAGGGGAACTTTGATGATCAGATATTGTCGGGATTAATTCCCCTCCCTAACTCCCAGATGGCTGCGCATTCCCGTTGTTTTGAAAACTAAGCAGAAAACATCTCTTGCTTTCTTGGTAGTCAAAAAAAGTAGACGTTCACGTGGTGTGTGAGAGATCAGTAGCTCGCGAGGAAAAGCAGAGCAAATTTATTTTAACGATCACGCGGAAATCCAGCGAGTTGCTTGTGAAATTGGTAGTTTACGAAGAAAATAAATTTTATTGTCTTTAAGAAATATTCATAATCGTGATATAGAATTGCTTTTTTGAAGTTGTATAAAAATAAGGAGTGACTCGATGTGAATAAACGAATGACTAGTCAAGAAAACTACTTCTTGATTTTTTTTTGCATAGAATCTTCTATTTTTTGCAAACAGGAGCACAGGGTTTGTGCTCACGAGCAGTGCAGAAATATTTCGTTAGGGAAATGCCCCATATATTCGACAGATGTTACACTATATTTTTTTTAAATTTAATTTTGACGTACTCACTTTAATTAGTTCTCACACTGGGATTCATTTCTTATGTTATCTCACATTTGATTGGTTCCATTTTAACTTCCGAGAAAGTAAGATCTGAAAGTTAAAAGATAAACGGTTTTTTTTCGAATATGGTAACCAAAGCGTTTGCCCTGCTTGTCACTTCACATCGAACATCAGGTAGGGCAGATCAATAGTTTAGTTTAGTTATATTAACGTCCCATTTTGAAGCAACACTCGAGCTATTTTGGGATCTGTAATTTTGAACCACGGTCAAATGACGTTCAAAGGAGGTCCCAGTACGACGGCTGTGCTGGAACCTCCCCCCCCAAACTTCCACACCACACCAATAAATAGAAGAACGAAACATTGTATTCATATACATGAGTGTAAGAAACATATTATACTTCTTGACGTTTTTTTTCACCACAAAGGGAGGATAAAAATTAATTTTTTTTCAATTTTTTACTATTTTTATCTACAGAAGCCAAAGCATTTTTATACATTTGTGTACCTTATTTTATAAAACTTTGCAACAGGAAATATATGCATAATTGCAAAAGTTAAGAAAATAAATGTTTGTTCTACTTTTTTGTGACATTCTGAATATATAAGCACAGAATTTTCAGTGTCATGTTCAGTTCTCAAATATCTGTTTATATCGATATTTATCTATAAATTGATTCTTTTAAAGTAGGAGTATTCAAGTCCAAACCATTTAAATACTGGGACATCGAGACAGCGGGAAAAAAAATCTGACATCAGGACATTTCCAATTCATTTTATAATTATTTAATCGGTTTCTTTGAATTGTATCTGCCCACTAATATCGCTATCAGCAACGAATTCGAGATAAAATATCTGTGAATTGGAGTCATTTCAGATATCTTTGCAATAATCTGATAAAGAATCAAAAATTCAAAGTTTTTGGCATTGTGGCACATTCAAAACACGTGATTCATTTCACATGAAACAATTAATGCGGAGTATGCCTGATTAACAGATATTTCCATTTTTTAGTCCATTGCTTTCCATTTTCAAAGTATGCATCAATGGACTTCAAATTTAAAACAAAAACAATAAATTACATTTTCTACTGCATACTACGATAAAAGAGTAACCAATTTTTTTAAGTAATCTGTTCGAATACCAACTCAAGCAATTTAAAAATATTTTGAATTTTGCAATGAATGAAACGCTGGCTCTTCGGTTAGACTAATTTATTGTTTCTTAGAAAATAATATGAGCTTTCTAATAGAACGGAACGGACACAACAGTTTTAGGACTCTGAAACACTGCACAGTATTAAAGATTTAAGAAAATGACTCCGAAGTGAACTACCAAATGATAAATTTTTAAGGCCAGTTTTTTTTTAGTAATTTTAAACTTTTTAAATAAGTTAAGAAAAACGCAATCTTTCACAGAATTAAACAAAATGAATTATATTCCATCTTTTTTTATTTTGGTAATATCAAACAAACAAGTTTAAACTAAGGTAATGGTCATGGCATAAAAGTCTACCTTTTGATAACGTCTTATGATTTTGGAGTAAAAGCAAACTTTTACTGTGATTCAAATAATGTAATACTGCATTCAGTGGTATTTGATAAGTAAGCCAATGTGTGCATCATTTTTGTGTGTTGCATCATGTGTTGCAAACTTCATAAAATTCAGATTCCAGATTTTCGTCAACTTCTCCGAGTGCGAATAAACTATTTTTAAAAGAACTCGAAAACTCTAAAAATGCGAAGGTCGAATTTTTGCACGCTCTCTTTATATCAAAATACATGCCCCTGTTAAGTTTTGAAATAATTATTATGGCATCCAACCAGATTGTATAGCTACTTTTTCCTGAGAAATTCAAATTCTACTTTATGGTCTAAGAATAAAATCCAAACTTCGTAAATTCTCAAATAATCTTCCTTTTGATGTAAGAGCGAACTGCAGATACAACAGTTTCAATAACACCCAACAAATTGAAATAAGAAATAGTGATATTTTAAACCAAAATTGAGTGACTTATTTTATTTCTACCGTGAAATTCTCTAAAAAAATATTTGAAATACATATATATCAATACCTTATCTATCTATACGAAAATTACTTATTTGGGCATTTATATTAAATAAATTTGAAAATGAAATTTCTTTTAAACATATTTAGAAACTTCTGTTGTAGTAAAACAGCAAACGAAATGAAAACGCTTTATTCTAACCTTCTGATATTAAGTTAATTATTGGATATGTTTTGGATGGCCATGGTCACCACAAAGTGGGGACTATGTGGCCTGTCTTGGATTAAGATGAAATGCTATTCACTAAGAATATGAATTCCTAGAGATCTTTCAATACTTTCTTCTACTTGTAAAACATAATTCAGTCGTGAAGTTAAGCAGTTATTGCTTATACACGAGATACTCACATTATACTTTGTAACAGCTCAACTCTAGCAAACTTGTATATCGTTCACCATATCGAGTATCTAATTACGAAAGGCAAGTTTTAAGAGAAATAGTTCAAGAATTGAAAGGACAGGGTGTCATTCGGGATAGTTGTTCAGATTACAGTAGTCCAGTTTTGCTGGTATCAAAGAAAACAGGAGATAAAAGAATGGTAATTGATTACAGACATTTGAACTCGCAGACTATTAAAGATAAATATCCGCTTCCATGCACTGATTTTATTGAGAGATTTTCAGGTTTTAGTTTGTTCTTCATTCTTGATGCATGTCAAGGATTCAGTCAGATACCCATGGATGAAGAATCCTCACGGAAAGCGGCGTTTACCACACCTGATGGACATTATGAGCCGATACGTTTATTTTTTGGATTGTCGAATGGACCTCCTGTTTGTCAACGAGCCATGTCTTTGTCTTTAGGATATTTGCTATAGAGCGGTGTGTCAGGTTTTGATCGACTGATTTTGATGGTATGATAGCGAAGCTAAGACAAGTGATTGAAAAATTGCTAAATGCTGGAGTGACACTGAAATTGTCTAAATGTGAATTTTGGATATCAGAAATTGAATATCTGGGTTTTGTAATTGATAAAGACGGAATACGACCAGGTCCAAGAAAACTTGCTGCAATTGCCGAGTAACCGGTTCCTAAGACCGATGATGAATTACATCGTTTTCTTGGCTTAACTATTTTTTCTCGCCGTTTTATAACACGATACGCTTCAGTACTGAACCCCTCACAAGGTTACTAAAGAAAAATTCCTTATTTATATGGACTATAGATCAAAATGAAGCATTTGAAGACTTACGCTCTAAGTTATTATCAAGACCAGTATTAAAATTATTTGATCCAAAGGATGAAACTGAATTACACACCGATGTTAGTTCAGTAGGATTAGCATGTACGCTGTTACAACGAAATAAATGTAATAATGCATTCCAGTTAGTTTATTGTGTAAGCCGTCGAACCACTCAAGAAGAAAAGTATCATTCAAGCAGTTTGGAACTAATAGTTGCAGTCTGCACGATGAGTAGGCTTGGCCCTCTCTTATTATGTTGACATTTCACGTTGGGCACTAATTGTTCAGCCATAACACACACACACACACACACACACACACACACACACACACACACACACACACACACACACACACACACACACACACACACACACATACACAAAACCATTAAACCTCAGGTTGCAAGATGGACTGAACTATTAAGCGAATTTGATTACGAAGTTAAAATAGAGATGGTGCAAAAATGGTTCATGTAGATGCTCTTAGTCGATCACCTGTTCGGTAAATATCATAATCTAAATCTGTTAATTGACATTAAGCAGATTATTCCTTTTCAGACATTTTATAACTGTTACTATTTTTATTTCTGTTAAAATATTATTAAAAAGTAAAAGCAAACGATTTTTCCTTTGATAAACATATTTTATTAATATTATTTCGTTTATTTTTTGTATAATAGCTGATGATCAATTGTAAACCTTTTGGAATCTGACAATGTTTGTAATATATGCTGTTAAGTTGAAAGAATAAACAAGCCGATGGAATTCTAAAATGCTTGGAGTAGTATTTTAGTTTTAAGATTTTAAGATGCTTTGCAAGCTATTGTTTGAAACTTAAGAAAATGGGTAGTTGGGTGAACCGGAGTTTACCCCCTTCTTCGCCGAATTGCGATAACGCGCCAAAGCTGGAAACTTCCGTTTTCTCTGGACTGGCAAACCTATTATTTTTCGCCTTTATTATGCGCTATGATTGGACATCTGCTCCCTCGCTTTTGAATGTTTCGCAAAATAAGACCGTTGTTGGTGAGTTGGCGATTTTTGAAAATTGCCAACTCACGCACAGTTGGACAAGGGAGAAAAAGGCAACCTAATTATACAACTATCACTCACGCTTCTCAGTTGAAAATGTTTCATCTTATCACAGAAGATGAAGACCTATCTGATGGTGATAGTGAGGACCTAGTTACCAGTTATTGCAATGACGATTCCGATGAAAATTCAAGAACCCTCGACCAACAAGGGTTAGAAACGTACCACACCACTTGAAGCCGTATTAGAGGGTCTTTTCATGGTCAGGATGGTCGAATGTAAAAGATAATTCAGTTGTGACGTTAAACAGTTATTGCTTATACACGAGATACTCACATTACGCATTGCAACAACTCAACTCTCTGTGTGTAGCTGGATCAACTCAACTCTTGATTTTTAAGTTTGGAACTTTTGTTGCTGCGATTTTAAGTTCGAGTGAAACAAAAATTCGAACTGCGTTTGCGTTTAGAAGTCATTTATTACATACTGAACCATTCGCTCTGTCGTTTGAGGGCTTACTTTTGCAGGAGTGCACTTTTAACCTCAATACATGTACAACTCTACAGAACACGTTTACTACGCCTATATATGATACTATAGTATTACATATAATGATAACCCTTAATGAAATTAAAATCTTAATAAATTTCATATTTTTTTAAATCTCAAATTACCCATATTATTTTATTCTAAAACTTTCCTTATTTCCTGATTTAAATCTCATTTTTTTAAATTTAATTATTTCTAACACGCTCTTTAAAAAATTGATGAGTTTCCACAATGCAAACGTAGGGTTAAAAATCCCTGACGCCCACGGCATTCCTTCCGAAAATTCCTTTAATTTTACTTTACCCGATGAATGTTTGCAGTTTTTCTAAGTTTTGACTTCTTGAAATACTCATGTTCGCTCAATTGTTTTTAACGTCAGTTACATTTTATAAAAAGAGAAAAGGCGGTCGGAAAATCTCCCATCACATAGCGAGAAAAGGCGTTTTAATTATTCTAGATTAATTTCAACCAGAATATTTTCATTTTTTTTTAATGAAATCGTATTAAATGTTAGCAACTTAAATAAAAGTAGGTAGTCAATAAATCGTTTCTTGTATTTTTTATTTGCGGAGGAAATGAAACTTGATAAAATTGAGAATTGATAAAATCTGATAACATTTATAAAAATATCTCGAGCATTCAAGACAATACTTAGGTTTCGGGGCATATTCCTAGTCTTTAGATATCCATTTTGCAAAGAGCAGCAGTTAATTGTTACTGTTTTCTTATCATTATAGCTTTTGAACGTTTCTTTTTTCGAGCTTGAGTAACAAGCGCTGAAGGTTGCAGTAGCGATAAACGCGCTCTTTCATTCTTACACGCAAGCAAAATCTCTAAGGCAATGGTTTATCATCTGCACAAACAGAGATTATTACGGGTATGTTTGCAACATTTAGAAGAAAATCCCCGATTATTCGAGGAATTATGTAATGTGGCAACAGCAGATAATCAACAGAAAATTGATAAAGGAAAATGCATTTGGGCAATTTTTGTTTGCCTGCATAATTTTACGCATAGAATTAACGGCAGATTTTCAATTTAAAAGTTTATGTTTTTTTCTAAAAGTAACAGCAACAACAAAATAAACACCCAGTAATAATTTGTTTTTATTTTTTCGTGACAAACACGTCTTGCAATTAAGAATTGCTTTAGCCTTTTAAGATTAACAATCGTGGATAACCAAGAATTTATTGCATTTTTAATCGTGCGTGATTAACATGCGCACATTTTCGTGATATGAAGTAAATTCATAGTAATTTCATATTCGATGTTTATTGATATTTGAAAAATTACAAGATTTGTTGTGGTATATATAATCTAGAGTTAATTAAGTAAACAAACTTTATTCATAAAATAAAAACATGTAATAATAAAATGTATTTCATTAATGATAATAAATATAAAAAAATCAACGAAGGTACATTTTTTTATGAATGATAAAAAAATTCATATCGTCACATTTTGGAGTTTGTAACTGGGATTCTTATGAAAATAGCAACGAAATAAGTTTTGAATTGCAGTTTTTGAATTTCAACTTTGGAAATGAATGATATGCAAAATAAGCAAATATGAAATGCGAATCGAAGTTAAGGAAAGGGAACTTTCACTACCGTGGGATACTTGATTGCGTCAAACGCTTATTATTAAAAACAAGTTTCATATGTCACGTAAATGGTTGCAATGCAAATTATATTCAAATTCAGTGCATCTCCATAGTCTAAAAACACTTACCTACCTGACTGCATCATCAATTTCAGTGTGATTTCAACTGAAAACGTAATAAGGAGGCTTCAAGAAGTTATATTCGTCCTTTTTAGTTTTCGCGAATAGAATTCATAAGAAAAAAATTATTGACCATAAAAGCATGCATTCAAAATTTAAAAAAAAAAAAATCTATAATAATGATAGCAATCATGGCTGCGACATTTGCTATTAAATGTATAAAAGGTAGGAATCGAACCTCCATTGGAATCCTGCTTGTCTCATACATAAACCAGGAGCTACTTATGACACAGAAGCAAGTTCGATTCACCATCACTAACTTCGAATTCATTGCAGATTTTTGACTGCAAAATGGTGATTAGTAGCATGCATTGTGCAATTTCGATAGGATTTCAACTTTTGAAATACGAAAAAAGTCTTCGGAAAATGAAATTAAATTCTGATCTTTATTTTTTTTTTAAAAACAGAACGGAAAACAAAGAAAAAAAAAATACTATTATTTAGTTTTTAAACTGAAAATTAACTGAATAAAATAAACTGAATAAACTTAACTGAAAAATGAATAAAATAAATTGAATGAAAAATATAACATTTAAAAGCAAATTATAAAAAAAAAAAAATCACGACAGAATCTATGTTAGAAGAATATTGCTTCAATAAGTGGTTTATGACATGGAATGGCTACAGAGCAACATTAATATTGTTAGGAATTTGTGGTGTTGCTTCCAAACTCAGTTCCATCGAAAAGAAGAAAGTTTTATGGGTAGTTCTGGTGAATATTAAACGGATCAATGACCTTTCGGGCTTGACAACAAACTTGACGATCGTTTGCTGACGAATTTGGTGACTTTGGAGACAAAATGGAAGATTTTAGAATCGACAGAAATTTTAGGTTTGGGACCATTAAAATGCGAACTATATTGATTTTTCTGGCAGTTTCTGCGCCACGCTGCTCAAACTATAAAAAGCTGAAAGGCTTAGCTACGTTTCAATCAATCAAATCTGTTAAATGAAGCGCAAGTGAAGAGTTAATTGACTTGAGCTCAAGTGATAAGTCAGATGATTCTTGGAACGTGCGTCGAGCATTGAGAGAGCACTGAGTCATATGCTGAGTAACCAATGAGCGTTGAGTCGAGCAGTGAATCGAATACAATTTAAGCGAGTGCAGACGTTTGGAGGGATGTGAATAATTACATGAAGTCTCTCTGTTTGAGCGTTTTGTGCTACTACAGTGGTTCATTACTGCTATAATGTTTGTGTGCTTTTCAAATTGTTAATAATTTTTTGTGTACCACCCAGCTAACACTGAACGAAGCAGTATAGATAAGATTTGATGCGGCCGGCTGCTGTCTTTATCATAAATCATTAACATGACTGGCCAGTTCTACGAACTGGCATTTTCATTGGAGACGGTTGGCCGCCATCCATCCTCATCTACCTCTACATTTATCGTCCTGTTTTACAAGGGGCAGACCACTACTTTGAGAAAATCTCCTCGAAACTCTCCATGTTCCTCTAGATCTGCATTTCACAACAAAAGAAAGACAAACACTTCTATGATGAGAAAAACTGTCAATTTTCAACATCGGATCTTTCAGTGCTTTAAGAGTTTCGACCGCCATCAGTGCTATTAATTTCAACATTTAGGTTCTTTCTTAATTCCAAAACTTCTATACATTCCTCCACAGATGCTTTCATTCCCCCCGCATTCTTCGAAATCTTTAGAAACATGCGGGAAATTTGCCATGCCCTGATATAACTTTAATTATTGATGAATGGCATTTATTTAACTTTATTTCTAGATTAGGAGTAAAGTTATTCTTCCTTTTTTTGGAGATAAAATTTCAAAGCAAAATTATGTTATATAAAGACACGAAATATTTCTGTGTAAAGTTTAGTACCAAATTTTTAATTTTATTTTTCAAAAAATGCTGAATTTCAGCCTCACTGTTTTTATTTAATTTCAAAGTCCTATTCCTGAATTAAATTTTTTTTTATTATTATTATTTAGCAAAAATATTAACCAATATTTTCCTTCCCTCTTTTTATGTATTCATTGGTTATTGCTGAATTAATTTCTTAAACTTAATTAGATGGTAAAAATGTTTTAGAAGTATATATTCTCTAATAATAGTTTATTTTAAAGGTCCTTGCGAAAGTTTGTTGTAATTAAATCTTCAATTCAGTATTAAAATAAAAAGAATTCAAAATAATTAGTTTAAATTTTATTTTACCAACTACGGTTTCTAAGTTGATTACAGAAATTAACATTAATTATTTTTTAAAATATGCTCCTGAAGTGAAATTCTTTATTTTTCATTGTTTAAACATACATTACACAATTTTTTCTTAATTTTTTTTCTTAATTTTGGTTTACTTTTAATTTGGATTTCAACTTTACCCAACTTTTTATTAAAAACGATTTTCTTAATGATGGTTTACAAAAATTTATCCTCATTACAGTTTCAATTTCAGGGATTAAATTGATGCATTTCTATTTATAAAACTCATTAAAAATGTATTGTAGTATCAGAATTTCTTTTTAAGAACTGAGCCTGCATTTTCATTTCCGAATCATTCATAGAATGTAGTTGAGTAAAAAATAGATGCTTTAAGAAATGCTGACAAAACAAACACAGATAGATTGCAAAACTATATATTCGCTTTCATACATACAAAACACGATTCATACAAAAGGCATAATAATCGCTTTCATGATTCAAATGAAATGAATCGCTAATATTGTAAGTTAGTATAAATTATTGTTTGTTTGTTTGTTTCTTATGGCACTTGCCACTGACAAGCCCGCTGTTACGAAGACAGCGATTTAAGCCTGAGGGGGACGTCTCTTATTTTTTATAGCAGCGCCAACTAGGGCCAAGAGTACGACTTTGCCACTCACGCATCACTCATTCGCTTGCACAACCCCTTTTTACAGGAGGGCACATTCACACATCTCACAGATAGAACAACAGAAGAACAACCATGCCCAAACCGGGACTCGAACCCGGGACGCCCAGATCACGAGGAAGACGCGCTACCCCTATGCCAGGAAGCCGGCATAAATTATAGTATTTGCGTAAATGTTTATATATCCGAATTGTATCCATAAATTTAAAATCACAGGTAGTTCGCACGTCAAGTTAATTGCCTTAATTTCATAAGGAAACGGGTCAATTGAAATTTCAACAATAAAAAATGCAATTATAAATTACATCAAGAAATATTTTTAAAAGTTTGTTAAAATGGAAAAAATTTTCACAATTGCCAGTATGCCATTGACAAAATCATTGTTATAATTTTAAGATGGTGTGTCAAGTATTTTTGTATGATAGTATTGTTAGAAGTTGTATTTCAGACAAGTGAAATTTTGCTTAATTTTTGAGTAGTTAAAACTTCTTTTAGTTTCAAAAAATGAGCCGTGAGATGCAAATTTCCAACATATTTGAGCCAAATTTGATAATTCAAATAATTTCACCTGTAATATGCAATGGACACAACGATCACAGAAACACGTCTTCGCTTTCAGTATTTGTAGATTGCATAATGCACATTATGGATGTTTTTTTAAACTTTTTTTTTATCTGAAACGTAGCGATTTCATCCGATCGTATTTATATTTCATTAACATTCATCTAATCACATTGCAATGATTATCCATTAATTTTATTTTAACAATTTTTGAAAATTTCTGAAATTTTTTAAGGAAACTTTGTTAAACTTGATCAGGAAATGTTTGATATATCAATACTTTAAACCATTTAAAAAGGACTTGAATGAGAATTCGAACAATTATTTAGCTGAAAATTTTGAATTATGCTTATATTCTTGGAAGCTCTTTTGAAAGGAGCACATAAGGTACATTTCGATTTATTTGTCAATATGATTTCAAGTGCATTTGCACATTTTAACTATATATATATATATAAGAAATAATAAAAAATATAAACATTATGACAATTACAAATAAAACCTGTTTCTGAAACAATCTAAAAAAACTAAAATTATTTTTGAACCAAGCTAAAAAAAGCACAATTCTATCTAGAGAGTACTAATGCTGCTACTACTAAAATACAGATGAACATAACCAACTTAGTAAAAATAAAAAGGAATAAAAATAGAATCAAAAGTAAAAGAAAGAATCCGGCCTGAAGACTTTCTCAAGGGTCACCTTCAGGCAGGGATTCAAAACAAGAGATATTTTCTGTGAGGGGTCTGACTTTTTGTCCAACAATATTGACCCATTGACCCGAAAATCCATAATTTTAGGTCTAAGATATACAACATTTTTTACAGAAATAAAACAATAAATTACATAAAATACAACCTCCAATGTAAGCGAAAATAACAACAACATAAAAAAACTATTAACACTCAGAACAAATTATTAATATAAAAAAGAAAGCACATACCAGTAGCAGGTAAAAGATCTACCAAATAAAGTGTCCCATCGTGTTTTTTCTTGTTACCCGCGGCTGTTTCTGCTTAGAATTGCCACATCATTCATATTAATAAATAATTGGAGGGTCTTAGCGCCCTCTGTTGAGTTAGTTGACATGTAACGGAAAGTCTATTTTTATTCGTGTCAAAAGATTAGATGCGAACCAGCCTTTCCTCCATTGAAATTTCGATACTGCAGTCGTTTCTGGGAAGTTCGTCAGCAGTTAATGAGATTATTATTTGTTGCTTCAATATAGCAAATTTTGTTATTACAAACTCTTTTAATCCTATCAAACTGTGAGAAAATTAATTTTTTTTTAAATTTTAGAATTTAGATTAGAAAAGTAATTACTGAGTTTAATTATTTTAAAGTTGAATTCCTCCCTTTTATCGTAGACACTAACTGTTTTACCATTAGAAATTACGATTTTTAAATCCAGATAGGTAGCTTCAAGTTGATTATTATGTTTTTCAGTTACAATTAAATCTTTTGGATAACAATTAGTAACAATATTAGTATTATCTAAATTCATCAAAAACAAGTCATCAATATATATCTAACCGTTTATTAAATTGTGTTTAATTATTTTTTTCTCATAGCAATGTAGGAAAATATTGGCTAAAGCACTTGAGAAAGCTGTTCCCATTGGAATGCCCTTTACTTGTTTATAAAAATTAATTCCATTAAAAACGCAATTTTCGGTAATAGTACAGTTTCATAATTCTATATAGTTATTTTTTTTTGTAATAATATCTTCATTTAAATATTCGTCGTATATAAAAGTACAGACTTTTATTAATTTTTCATGAGGCAGATTGTTGTATAAATTTCCAAACTCATAAGTATTAAAATTATTAATGTAGTTATCTTTTAGAAAATTCAAAACTTCTTTGTTACTATTAATTATAAAATTATCTTTATCTTTAATTTTATTCAGTATAATTTTCAAGTATTTAAAGAAATGTTTTCCCATATAGTAACTATAACTGCCAGTGCTACAAGTCACGAATCTGAATTGTAATGTTTTTTTAATGAAATTTAACTGTTGGAAACAAATAAGGATAGTTTAGAGAGTAAGGACAATATTGTTGAACAAAAAGTCAGACCCCTCACAGAAAAAATCTCTTGTTTTGTATCCCTGCCTGAAGGTGACCCTTGAGAAAGTCTTCAGGCTGTATTCTTTCTTTTACTTTTGAATCTATTTTTATTCCTTTTTATTTTTACTAAGTTGATATATATATATATATATATATATTATGAAATTTCAATTAAAATCTATTTCTGAATCAAATTAAAAAGGTACAATTGTATTTAGAGAGCGCTAATGCTGCTACGACTGAAAAACAGATTGACTTAACCAAATTAGTAAAAATACCAAATTAATATTAGCAAAAAGAATAAAAATAGAATCAAAAAGGAAGAAATTAAGAATCCGGCCTGAAGACTTTCTCAAGGGTCACCCTCAGGCAGGGATTCAAACAAGGGATTTTTTTCTGTGAGGGGTTTGAATTTTGTCCAATAATATTGGCCCCTCACGACCCGAAAATATCCTGAAATTGAGACCTTAGAGATAAACAATTTTTTACAAAACAAGAACAATAAATTACAATATCCAATTGAAGTGAAAATTATAATTACCTAACATAAACTCTAAAAGAACTTTCACAACCAATTATAGAAACAGAAAGGAAACACCATATCAGTAGCAGGTTAAATCTCTACAAAAATGGGTTCACATCACGTTTCCCGCGTCATTTACAGCCCCTGCATAAAAACGCTTCGTCATTCCAAGTAATAAATAATTGGAAGGTCTCAGCGCCATCTATTGAGTTAGTTGACATGTAACCGAAAGTCTATTTTAAGTTGTGCCAAAAGATTAGTAAGAAGTCAAGCCTTCTTTTATTAAAACTTCTTTATTGAAATAGTTTCTGGGAAATTCATTAGTTATTAAGCTTTTAATGAGTTATTTGTTGCTTCAATATTAGAAACTTTGTTATTACAAACTCTTTTAATCCTATTAAATTGAGTGAAAATTAAATTTTTGAAAATTTTAGAGTTTAGATTAGAATGATAATTACTGAGTTTAATAATTTTAAAATTGAATTCATCCCTTTTATCGTAGACACTAACTAATGTTTTACCATTAGAAATTACGATTTTTAAATCCAGATAGGTTGCTACTAGTTGATATTTATTTGTTTCAGACAGCATTAAATCTTTTGGATAGCAATTAGTAGAAATATTAGTATTATCTAAGTTCAACAAAAGCATGTCATCAATATATCTCCAACCGTTTATTAAATTGTGTTTAATTATTTTTTTTTCTCTTAGAAATATAAGAAAATATTGGCTAAAGCACTTGAGAGAGCTTTTCCCATTGGAATGTCCTTTACTTGTTTATAAAAATTAATTTCCTTAAAACTGTAATTTTCGGTAATATTAAATTTACATAATTCTAGCCAGTTATTTTTTGTAATAATATCTTCATTCAAATATTCATCATATATAAAAGTACAGACATTTATTTATTTTTCACGAGGAAGATTGGTGTATAAATTTTCGAAATCTTAAGTATTAAGTTTATTAATGTTGTTATCTTTTAGAAAATCCAAAATTTCTTTGTTACTATTAATTATAAAGTTATCTTCATCTTTAATTTTATTCGGTATAATTTTCAAGTATTTAAAAAAAAATGTTTTCCCGTATAGTAATTATAACTGCCAGTGCTACAAGTCACGAATCTAAATTTAATGGCTTTTTAGGAAATTTTATTATTGGGAGCAAATAAGGATAGTTTAAAGAGCAAGTCTTAGTTTTAGTTTTTTTCGTGAAAGCTGGCATTCTTTTATCTAATTCCTTTTTTCCGTTATTCTTTAAAATGTCAGTTGCATTAGAGTTATATTCATTAAGTAATAGTTCTCTATAATAGTATTTACAAATTAAACAGATATTGTTTGCTGATTTATCTATTATTGTAATAATAGTTTCTCTTTTAAATTTTTTATTTAAATTTTATATATATATATATATATATATATATATATATATATATATATATATATATATATATATATATATATATATATATATATATATATATATATTTGTTCACAGTTGCTTTTATAATTGTTACATTTTGTAATTCCTAAAAATAGTTCAGTTGAATAATTTAGATGTACTGTTTAGTTGCTAGGCTATATTATTCAAATATTTTTTTATATCTAATTAACTAGGTTTAATTTCCCATTCCCACATCATAACACTTTTTTTTGCTGGGGTGGGGGGGAGCACAGGAGGAAAGAAAATGAGATTTTCAGTTTAAAAAAAAAGGGACATAAGTGCTGCCCTAGACACCATTTTACGCCTCGGCATAAAAGTGACCTTTCGGATTTCAGAATGCTACATACTACAGGCATTGAGCCATCGGGAATACCGTTCAAAATGGTGCAACGAACATCTCTTTAATGATGGAGGCGTAATTTCTTTGCCGTCATTTTAATCTTACAAGCGATTTTCAAAGCAATTTGAAATGGAGAGAGGAGGGGCACACTTTAATCCCATTGACATAAGAGAAAGAGACTTACGCGGCGGTCCTACAGTGCTTATGTGAGGAAATATAATAATAAATGGAAAAACAGAGTTCGTCAGAGGTCCGTTGACCAGGGATAGTCACTGTTTCTGCCTTTGCATCTATTCGATGGTGCCATAGGTCCAGAGCCCACAATGTATAACAATGTTTCATTTATAACTGCACAAGTCTCTTCCCGTTCAAGAATTTCTGAAAGGGAAGATGTATGTTAAATAGATTGACTAGCTCTCTACCCTAATTTAAATCTAATTGAACATGTTTGGGCTGCTTTGGGTAGACTTCTTTAGGCATCCTTCGAAAGAGCGATCAATTTATAACTAATACAGATATTCAATGAGGAATGAGTGCTCTTGTCTTAAGAATTGCTGGATAGTACTGTTTTTAATATAATGAACAAACAATGCGACGCAACCATTGTAGTTCGGAACGATCACATCCCTTACAAAAAGGTCCTTTATTCTTTTGTTTTCCTTCTCGTTCGAATACTGCTTTGTGTCACCGACATTCTGTCAATGTTTTTTTCCTTGTTCCTTTAAGTATGCGTCCTATTCAATATTCATACTAATAATTTTCTGTTCATTCTTTAAGTATTTCATTGCATCTTTGCTATATGAATTTCCATTTACTTTTGAAGAATTATAACAGTATAAGAAAAGTTGCTTAGGTTTTCCACATTAGTTCCATTTAATGAAAGCGCTCAAACGTCTTGCTAAGATGAGGTGGAAGATCAAAATAAGTATATTAACGAAATGCCGTTGTGTTTGCTCTTAACGCATTCACAAGATGTTATAATTGCAAGTGTCTCTTGGATTAGAATTTAATTTGAAAATAATTTTCTGTTAATATATTCTTTTTAAGATGAAGTTTTAATGCTTTCAGCACAGTTTATCTGAAGAGTGAATCTTGCAGCATTATTCGCATGCTTATTCAACCGTCACTTTGATGCGCTGAAAGTTTCGCACTTCACAGATGAAACAGCAGCAGCGGGACTGTTGGGCTAAAAGAGAGCGCCGAGAGCGGATTGATTAAGAAACGGTACTAAACTAACAGCCAAATGAATAACACTCTAAGAAATGCCATTTCTATTAAGTATAAAATGTTAGGATAATAGTAATTCCTTGTCAAGTACAATTGGTTCAATTATTTGTTTTATTGCGTTCACTTCATTTTTGCAGCATTAATAAATATTGGAGATCGCCTTAAATATAATTGTTTGTGAATGTGGGTACCACGCAGAAGTGAGTTATAATTGTTAAATACATATTCCCACAAAGTTACTGACATAAAAATTTAACCTAAAATAGACAATTATAGATGAATGATAAGTTGATTATGTTGAAAATGAAGGTCCTCGTCTAATAGTCTAAACCTTCTCACTGGTTAGAAAGAGACCATTAAAATCTACTTACTTTAATGATCTCTAAAGCACGACTATAAGCAACTGGTAAACCATTAAAGTTTCACTTCCCTCATGAAGCTCATCTGTGTAATTCTGAAAATTCTTGTAGATAGTTTCAACCCTCTTGTCTCACATTCATCGATTATGTTATTGCTTGAATTAGATATTTGAAGAGCCTTAATGCGTAGAAACTTCTATTCAATTCAAGGTAGTTTGTAGCAAAGAGAGTGAATATTGTGCCAGTGGTGAATCAGATTATGAGATGAAAAATTTTATTACAAAGGAGGGTTAGACAATGCTTCGGATAGTGAGAAATGTAAATAATTTTTTTTTCTCCATTTGTAAAGTAAGCCCTTGCATCGAAGCTAAAATTTCCATTTTAAGAATATATTTTAGATTTAGATCCACAATATAAAAGTAAAGAGAAGCAGAACACACTAATAAAATCAAAACTGTATTAAAATGTAAAATTCCTTATGATACAGAGTAACAAAAAGAATTTGTGTCTGTCTTTCAGTTTGTTACAAATGTACACGCATCACCTGTTGATGATGCATTGTGATTATCGACGATCATTCACGCCAGACGAGATTCTTCTTCGTGAAGCCTCTGGATCTCTTCTTTGTAGATGAAGAAGAAACTGGGAGAGCGCATGCGCTGAAAGAAGAGAAAATAATTCTAGTCTCTACCTACAATAAAGACAAGACAGTTTATATGTGCGTCTGTCTGAAGTGATACATAAAAGGCACTTATGTCCTACACAGGAAACCAGTGCCCCTATCAAATTAGGTTCAGATATATTCCGGAGAGTAAGAATGTATAAAATAAAATTTTAAATTTCAAAAAAATTTCTTTTTGATTACTTAAATTTCGTTGTCGAATATTTTTTTTTTCTAATCTTAAAAATGTTTAAAAAATAATTTCGAATAAAGTTTGCACAATATTTTTCATTCCCACAAAGTAAGAGTTTGAACCAGTTCTGGATCAAACTGTTAGCTGCGCATTTTCCACATCGTAAATGCTCACGGGAAAAGAGTCTCTATTCCACAATTTTTTAATTGATGAGCGTTTTTTTTATCTTCAGATTTACGAGACGTCAAATATGCACATTAAGTAAAAATTGTTTCCTTAACCAATGAATTTTGCAATCAAAAATGAATTTACGCTTTTCGCTTTCAGTGAGTGGATTTTGTTTGTGTTTTTAACATTTGTTGTATATTTTGAATTTGAAAATCATCTATATCATATAAATTGCAAGACGTTTTGACTTCCACAAAATAGTTTTTGTTTCTGAGGAATAGTTTTTCAGAAGCCTGATAAATTTTCGTGTTGTTCCGAAATGAACCATTAGTGTACCTGAACTAAAGCTTCAGAAACCAGAAATGACAATAAATGTTGTTAAAATTTTTATCATATAATTTATGCAAAAAATTATATATTAGCTCTATCAAATCGAACTTTTGCTTTCTTATTGTAATGCATTGAATTTTTTGTTGAACATGTAAACAAAATTTCCTTAAAACTTTAATTATGATAAATATTGGGTGCATATATAATACTGATGTTAACGATTCTACAATAGAAGTTCAGTTATTTGAAACACAATTATACGAATTTCCATTTAACAGAATCGTTTGTGGAGCGATTTATTAATTAAAAAAAAGAGATAAAGCAAAATGGTGGATGCTATTTCTACATAAGTCTAGAGAATGGAAATTAATAATAAAATTAAACATGATGTAAATTGCATTGTTTGTAATTTAAATTCTTAAAAATGTGTAATGATTCAGATATAATGCCTCAGATTTACTGCTTGATTTATAAAGTTAAAGACAACAGCATGGAGTCGAGTGCTGAGCAGCCAATCATATAGTCTAAGCAGTAGTGAGTCGGCAGTGAAGCTCCATTACAGCGAATAGACAGTGGAGAAAAGCAGACGTTTGAGGGACGCGAAAATTCGTGTGAAGGTTCTCTCTATGTGTTTTGTACTGTTATGGTCTTTCACTAAAGATTCGTTGCTTGTGAAGTGCCGTTTACTATAAGTATTGTTTTTGTATACGCTACGGTTGTCTTTTGTCACCTGTGAGTTCGTGTTTTTGTGTTGAATAAACATCGTTTTTTATATTATAAAGGAAAAATTCCGAGTCCGTAATCAGATCTTAGTTTAATTGCTGAAGGTCTGTGTTTGGTATATAATGTACACACACCTCCAAAACTAAACGAGGACCTTGTCTGCTTTCTACGCGCAATAAATCTATCTTCACTCACTAAATCTTATCTTAATATATATTCTCATTTTCTGTGAGAATTTTATATATTCTCTGGCTGTGAGAATTTTATATATTCTCACAGCCAAAAGTCATAAGGATTAGATCAATGACCGAGGCGGCTCAGATGATTAAAAGTAACTTAGTAATCTTTTTGTCATCCGATATGTTATGCCGAAGTCACGTTTAAATTTGCTGCGCGATGTGCAGGGGGAGGGGGTGAAATATCTCGCTTGAAGTTTGCGATGCAATGACGAAATTCAGGTGCATTTAAAAGAATATGGCATTGGTCTCGAAATCGTGCTTACACCAAATAAATAAGGGTCAATGAAAAATAATGAGATGAATCCATACTGCATTTTCACTTTGGGAGCGAGCAAAGATAGATATATACTTTAAGTAAGATCAAGACAGCAGTTTACTGCGCCATTCAGGTACAAATGAGCCTCATTACTCCAAGCTGCCTGCCAAAGCTATTCACCATCCACCGTCATCTGAGCAATGCCCATTACATCAAATGCTTTTCATTTTTCATTATCAGCAGAAAAGAAAAGCGTTATATTATATAAGGATAAAAGTTCAGGACATTTCACTGAATTTCTGTGACATCACGAGTGCACTATTGCTACCACGTACACTTGCTGCTCCATCACTACATTTACAACCTCTTCAACTTTCTGCAATCGATTTGGTTTGTATTGTTTGGCTGTCTCATAAGAATGTAAGATCATGTTGCGAAGACTTGCAAATGTCAGAGGGACTCTATGAAAATTTTATATCAGCCCGAAATGCCTTAAGTGCAGCACAACCTTTGCAGTTTCTTTGTTACAACAGATTCATAAATAAGGAGCTATCTGCTAAAGTCAGTGTCATGACGAAGTAGGAAAAATCCCTTTATATAGGTCGGAATTTTTTAAAATGAGAAAAATTCTCTTTGTATGAGTAGAAGATGTTGTATATGTTAATAAATACGCAATTCGAAGAGCCATTTCGTCTCCCTAATGGCCGAAATAAGATAATTTTTTTTTGAAATCAAAACCTTATAATCAGGAGATCATGTGTGTGTAATTTCAACAAACTGGCTTGTCATTTTTCCCTGGAGAGAATTCTAAGCATTTTCTGCTTGAATCGCCCCGTTTGATTTAAAATTTTTGTGTGCTCATTACCTTTGCAATAGTTTCAAGAGAAAAAATTTAAAATATAAAAGCAACGGAATCAAACCTAAAGCATTGTCATAATATGATGTCATAAACTAGAGGTTCGAATCGTTATTAAAATTAATTGCCTTTTGCTTTTTAATTTCGAATTTTTATTGTTTAATATCGAAATATATTTACTTTTACATGATATTTTATTTTCACAAATGTTTCAACCGTATCGCTCACATTTCTTGCAAAAATTGATCTATATGATGTTGAGATTAAAGTATTAAATTTAGCTTTGTTTTTTCAAAAAAATTATTTAATGAAAGGCTAATTTTTTAAAGATAAATGTTTAACCAGAAAAGGGATATAAGAAATTCCCATAAGCATGCTGATTATGAGAATGGATTATTACAGGGAAATACGAAAATATGCTTACCACATCCTTTGTAGTCTTCAATGCTCCTGCTGTGATCAGAATTTTGGCTATTTTATCTACTTTTATCGTGGCCATTGCGTAATGAAGGGGTGTTCTTCCAACCTGGGGAAAAAAAGAGAAAAAAAATATCCACAAGTCTGCGAGTCATTATAGATTCAATCAAATTGCAATTTTAATGAAAATGAAAAGAATATGCATTGCTAAGCAAAACTTCTTCAAGTCATTTAATTTCTCGGGTTCTCTATATTTTTATTTAGACATCTTAAAATCAATCGTTTAGCAAAACATCGATAGTTATTTCAGTGACTAACAAAAATGTAATAATTAATAGCACGAAAACTGTTTTAAACATCATTTCTGCCGTTGACGTTGAATCAATGACATAGACATGCACTAGGGTTTGATGGTTTTTCAAAGCAAATTTGTCACATTTGAAAACCGGTTTTTAAATTTAGAAAACCGGTTTCAAGAATTCATATTATTATGCAAAAATTAATTTTAAACTTATTTGATTTGCTATTCATTCTATGCAACGGGCAGCAAACACATTTTTTCAAGACCATTTTCACAAGCGAGTTGCGTTGGCCAATGCTTGTGCATTGTGCACTGCGCAGCTGCGCTTGCGCACATGGAAAAGACGTGCCTAACCGATTTATTTTATGTTAGTACATATATGCAACCGTCACGAGTCACGACAGGTTCGCTTAATAAAGTGAAAAACTGGAAACATATCCTAAACTTTTAGAACTTCATAAGGTCTTGGGACCGATTTGTCTAGCAGCTGAAGGCTTAGGGCGACGAGATGTCAATTTAACGAGTGAAGGTTATTTGAATTTCTGTTAAGTGAACTAAAAAATTTAAATATTGAAATAAGTTTGAAATTATAATATGCTTCAGAAGAACGAATTCAAGAAGGAAGACAAGTAGAATTAGCAACTCTTTTGCTGCATTTGCAAATCCACAAAACATTTCTATTTTAGTGAAATGTTATTGTATATTACGAGTGTTTTAAGAAATCAAGTGTATTTTCTTCAGCTTCAAAAACCGAAATTATTAAGTTATCTGGAAAGATATTGTCTAGAATATTTCCAAATTCTTATGTTGAAACTGATTCTGATGAAGAGCAAATCGTAGAAACTACTCACTAGAGTAATGCTTTTTTAAAAGAAGCCATGGAAATATCAATTCATAAGTTTCTTGAAAACCCTGAAGAAAAAATTACAAATTCAAAGACAATGAAAGCTGAATTTTCATTATTTGAGAAGAATTAAAAAGGACAAAAACTTAGATTTGATATTTGATACCATGAATACTATAAAACCAAGCTCAGTAGTTAATGAACGAGTATTTTCAATATCAGGCAATATTGTGTTCAAAATAAAAACAAGACTTAACCACCATTCAATGGATATTTTATGTTTTTTTAAAATACTATTTTCTTAGGAGAAATTAAAATGAATGAAAATAATACAAATATTATTTGAAATTTTTGTTTGAGTTTTCATTATTTTGTGTAAGTAATATATATATGTAATCCTTAATTTTTTATATATTTTGACTTTGATTTTGTTATTGATTTCGTTGTTTTTGTTATTAAATGAAATAAAATATTTTTCTGTTCTATTTTTTTTGACAAAAATTCAAAAACCAGCTAAAACCGGTTTTCAAATTCAATATTTCTTTTTTTTTCAAAAGTTGGTTTATGTATAAACCCTAAAATGCACTAGTAAATTTGTACTGCTTCTTAAAGAGACCTTAACAAATTAAATCCGACCCAGGATGGTTGAGAAACAGTAGAGATACTTGATAAATTGATTGATATTGCAGAAGCTTCTAAAATAGCTTGCAAAGTTAATAATTTAATTTTTCGTTACTTTTTCAATTTTCCTGTTTTTCGCAAATTTTACCACAACTGCATGCCCAAAAATAGGTAAAATAGAACTTGGTTATTATTTCTGCTCCATCTTTTCCCATATAGATTCTTCAATAATTATAAACAGCAAGCTATGAATTATGATAGAGAGTTAGATGATATGAATTAGAGATTAAAAATAAGGAAAATAATTTATATAAAAATGATATTTATTTTATATATATTGATAAGAAATGCATTTTTAAAAATTGTTTCTAATAAATTAATTCTAAACTGAAACATCTCAATTTCTATCTAATTATCCCAACTAAGACCGTACAAAATTATAAAGGTTGTTGGAAATTGCTTCTTCCCATATTCTGTATCATTTTTAAGTAAAAATTACCAAAAATAATTTGGATTCTGTGAAAATTTAATTTAAATTCAGCTATTTCAAAAATCATTTCAAACTAATTTTCTGTCAATGATTATCCTTCGTTTAAAAAAAAAATGTCCCAAGAAAGTCTTTTCCTCCCGAAAAAGGCGTCATGAGTAGAAAAAGTTTAAGATATTAATTTTATCGACTCTTAAATTTAGATGTTTCTTTGATACATGAAATACGCGGAGGAAAAGTACTGTAACGGTGAAAAAAAAAAGAAAAGTTAAATCGAGATATTTTTGAATTTTTACGTCCCCCCCCCCGAAATACGAAGGGGGAAAAAAAATCCTATTTTTTGGAATTTGAAGAAAATTTTAAGATGGGAAATTTATCAGCTGTCTTCTCATCGGGCACTTACATTGTCCGAGACATGGACAGATGAGGCGTTTGCCCTGACCAAGGTCTGGATGATGCCGACGTGCTCGAAGAGTACGGCTACGTGCAGGGCGCAGCGAGCCCGCCTGCTCTTGGCTGTCACCAGAGTGTTGTCGGATTTGACGAGACGAGCCACACCTTCCAGATAGCTATTCCGGATGTACCCGTGAAGCTCCTCGCGGCGCTTCTGAAAGGAAAGGAAACTTACATCTCAAAGTTCTCTTTGAGAAAGTTTTTAAATGGAATTGGTTGCATTTTTGATGTGTTTCGGAATCCGAACAAATTAAAGCGCTGGATTACAGGGTTTTAGGTTACGCAAATTCCACCCCCTTCCCTCAATCCAGCATTCAAAATCAAATTTTCTAAATTTTAATTTTTATTAAGCAGTGTTTGAATGACAAACTTTATCAGAAACTTCAATTGCAAAACGTGATTGCAAAAAAGTTAGCGTCGAATTTAAAATTTTAAAATATCTGTATATTTATAATAATAGATTAATGTAATAGCTGTATAAAAAATAAATTCGATAAAAGATTTTAAAATGAAATTTAAAAATAATGTTAGGCAAAATGTTTAAAAGTATTATAAATTTTTTTCCAAATAAATACTCTATTTAAAAAAATGTCAAAAATAAATTATCAGAGCTATTAATTTGTGGGTTATTTAACCGTTTGTTACAAAGTAGGAAATAGCTGATCTGTAATTGCATGCGACGGCATGAGAAAAAACATGCAAGAATCATGTTCTAAAACTGTCGTAAAAGTGATATTTGATTTTAATTTGAATAATTTCGAGACACTTGTAAAGCAAACGAAAGCACAAAATTAAATTACCTTGAAAAAACAACAAAAAATTTCCTATCCCCCTGCTCTTTCCTAAGTTGCCGGGCCCCCATGCAACTGTCTATTTAGCTTATTTAATAACCCGACCCTGTGATAATCCGAACTGCTGTGACGTACTGAAAGCAATATTTTATTTAGGTATTTTAGTTAGTATATCTAGAATAATTTTTTCATTTATGCTAACTGTAAAGAAATATTATACATTACTTATAATAATATTATTATCTTACAATGGGATTTTCTTTATTTAGAGACCAATGAAAAATTAAAAATTTCTGTAATCGAATGCCCTCTAATTTTGTTCGCGAATACCCTCCAATTTTAGAAAACAGAAAGTTGGATTTCTATAGTCAGGCTCTCGATTCGCTCTCTGAAGAAGCGTCCGAGTGAGCTATGTCTTTATTTATCTCCGAACCATACGTTTTACGTCTCATTTAGAAGTCCGGTCCCGTGCATTGCAAGCATTATCACTTCTCGAAAGACAAACCGCTTAAACGTCTGAAAATGAAATAGACGAAGAAATACAATTTAGGAAAATAGACTCACGACGAAATCTGTAATCTCTCTGACTAGAGAGAGGGAAGAAGCGATCCTCTGTTGTTGCAGAACGGCAGCCAGTTCTCGACCAGAACTGTCCCGGACGTGGATGAGCGGATCGTACCCTTCATGCAACAGCATGCGTACGTACGAAGAACGCTGCTGCAGGAAGGCGTCGAACACGAACCTGTCCAAAGTAGCCACGTTCTCCTCCTGGCCAGAATCCACTGCCACGTCACGGCAAGTGCGGTAAAGGACGTCCCTCTCGCCCAGGAGCACTTCTGCATGGCTCAGAAGGGCATAAAAGCTGCCGTCGGGGTGTACACGGGCAGCCGCGAAGTGGAGGACCGTCTGTCCTTCTTCGTCCTAAAGACAGAGAAAGGAGGTTTTTGAGTATATTGAGAGTTGCGGTGTAACTGGACTGGTTGGCCACCTCGTTAACGACAAAGCTGCTGTAAAATGGAACTTTTTTTTTTGAAAAAAAAATGTGCCGAATTAAAGTAAATTAGTTTAAATAACTATATTATTATTTAGTTTAACATTGTAAAATTTAGCTTCAAATAAAGCTGAAATTCCGCATGGCGAACTCCGGATTGTGCTCTTAAAGCTGAGTAATTCTGAGTATATAGTTCTACTTATATAAGTCCACAAGAAACTCTCTGAAGTTATGAAGTATGTTTATGATAGATACATTACTCTGAATATTATTATGTACGCCATACATTTATAAAACCTTTTAAATAATTACAATTTTTACCTATTTTAATATAAAATTTATTTCAGTATTCAGAGTTTCTGTGAAATGGCGTAACGGGAAAGATTAGAAAAATATTTATGATGAAAATGAAACATGCAGCCTTGAGAAATAAAGTGATTACAAACAAATCATCGCTTAATACAGATGTAAGCATTTTTTTTAAAGTTTAATCGTCTCTTATAATAACTATGTTAGTTGATTTTAAAAGAAGGCTAACCACTGTACACCATGCGTCTATTTGCTTTACATGTAAGAAAAAGTTAAATATGTATACCTCTAAGTCATAAAGTTTTCCCTTTCTGATTATAAGAGGTTTTAACATCAACCCTCATTAATTACTACTCTAAAGAATCTGGAAAAATACTATTATTGTCAGAGTTTAAAGTATACATTAAAAAAAATCCTTTCTAGAATCCTTTCTATATATAATTGAACATGGATAAAGCATAAAGGTTTCGTAGTTGTGTCTTAAGAGATTAAATCTTAACTTGAAAGATTAACAATTTCATGAGAAAGAAAGACTCCTTGGTTTAAATATTTAATAACTTTTTAAAAAAATATATTGATTTTGATCCTTAGGAAAAAACGGCTATGAAGAAATACCTAAAACTCAAAATGAATATAAATCAAAAATCTTTAATGATGAAAGAATTTGCAGATGGCGTTTATTAAATGCTGTGTTTTGCAGGAAATGTTTAATAAACAATATAAATTTGTGATTAAGATTATGTTTGTTTCATAGATTTGTTTTATGAGTTGAGTGTTTGAAACTTCAAACGAAATATGACCAATGTTTTTTTATGGTTTCAGGAATATCAAAAAGGGTTGACATTTAGTCCATATTTATTTAGCAGGGCCACGCAGATAATTAATTACTACTACTTAATAAGTTTGCAATAATGTTATTATGTTCTCTCTTTTTTTTTTCAAGCCATGGAATAAGGGATAAAATGGAAATTCTTGATACTTGATATTTTGATAAATTTGATTTGTATTTTGAAGCCAAATTTTCTGACAATATTCTTAACTGCAATACTTTGAAAGTGCAAGTGTGACCGTTTTCCCCCAAAAGATGCCGTTTTATTCTAAGAAATATTGACTATTCCGGAGTTCAAATCAATCCAATCTTTGCTCTTCTAAGATTTTATAAAGTTTCATTTAAGAAAATAACTCTCAGCGATTTGAAAGATCTGAAGGTGCAAAAGACAGAGGAACCGCTTATCAGTTCAGTAGCAGTCATTTTTTTTCTTTCTTCCTAGAACTGAGAGGTCATCAGTGATTCGAAGGATTCGAACGTAAAGGCGGAATCAATAGAATGAATCCGGAAAGAGAAAGTTTGCAATAAAACTTTTTTTTTTTTTTTGTACATTTTACTTTTGGCAGCTCTTAAAATAGAATAGTAGCAATTGTAAAACTATGATAACTCGCAAGTATTTTGCTTCAGAGTAAATAGCAAGGTGTGAATTGAAAATATTTTAATGGTTTTTATTTTTTATTCAAATGTAATTCTATTGGATAAACTAAATAAAAACAATTATGAAATAATAACTAAGTGCTTTCAAATTTTAAAATGACAGACAAAATTAAGTCAAATAGTTAAAAAAAATTCCAATAATTTAGAAAGACAATTCTTAAATTAGGTATCAAAAGATACTGAATAAAAAATGTAACTGAAATGCCTTAAAAAAAGTTGATTTAACAAAAGCAAAGATTAAATTGTCCAAAGGAAATAATTCCATCATCGACGAAAGCGCGCCGTAAAATTAATTTTTTTTTAATAAGCTGCGTTTGAAAAGCAAATCAGGCTTAATTCCAACGAGAAGAAAGATATTGTAATGAAATTTGTTTAGACCAATATTATAAAAATCTTTAAAATTAGGAAAATAGTCGTTTAGAAATGAAATTTACTCCACTCAAAAATGAATTTGTTTATGAAAAATGAATTATTTTTTAAGATGGAGGAAGAATATTTTTATGTGCAATGATTTCATAAACTTTTTAATATCAAAATACTTCCTGCTAAGTGCTCAGGAATATCTGCGTCAAATTTGTCCAGGAGATTTATTAAATGCATAGAAACAAATGGGGTTTGAATTTTTATATCAATTATAATTCGGAACAAGGAGATAATTCAGTATTCATTTATTCTATTATTTTCAATGTATACTTTTTGAAAGCTTAATGTAAGCTTAGTGCTTATAGTAATAAGATAAGTTTATGCTTCAAGTATCATGTAATTTAGAGGGAAAAAGGTAACACAGTATTTATATGCATTTTTTCATTCAACTTTTATTTTTTAAATAAATATTGATATTTTTCAACTGATTCGAAAGTGTCTATTTCGAACCTTCATTTCAGCAAAAGTAATTGATCTTTCTTCAAAATACGACGTTCGGAACAACAGTGTCTTTGCAAATGTGACATCGTAGATCCGCAGAACCAAAGCGTTGTCCGTCTACACCGAAGGCACATGCGTCAGTCATATACGAATGGCCGGACCGTATCTCTTCTGCGCAATTTTGGGGGCACACTGAAGTCATAAAATTTCAGATGAAATAAAATTTGGTCATCTCCGAAAAATGATGGGGCCTAAGTAATTTTATTAGGGTTTTTCCCCCTCTTATCTTATATATTATAACTTATCTAAAAATCACAAGCTTCGGTAAGAAATTGAAGAAATCTATATCACTGTTGAAGTTGGGGACTTGTAACTTATTTTTTCCCCTGAACGGAATGCACAGTGGAATTATGTTTTAGAGATTTTTCTCTCGAAAACACAAAGCAAGAAAACAATTGATGAATGACAATGATGCATCATAAGCATACATGAATGCTTATGATTGACAATCATGAGTTTTTATGTGAAACAAAAATGGATGAAATTGAACCAATGCTTCGAGATGATTCCTTGAAATTCCTAATTATTTTAAATATGTGGATGTCTAATACATGCAATGTCATTAAAAAGTCGTACGATGCACCTGTTGGGAGAATTAAAAATTTTAAAGACCTAACATCACAAATAATTTAGCCAAATAGCCAAAGAAATCGCAATAATTTTGATACTGTGAAATATGTGAAAATGCTTAATAAAAATAGCTTAATATTAAAATTATTAAAAACGCAAGTGATAGTTGTGATTAAACAGTGAAACTGGTTTAATATTTTAATAAAAAAAAAGGCGTTATTATAAACGGCGTTTATAATTTCGTTCAAATCTGTTAATGGATGCGGATTTAAACATCTAGTTTATATATAAATGTATATTAAACACTAAAAATCTCATCATTTCAATTTCAAATGTCTTTTGACACACAGCTGCTAACAACCATGTGATTTTCAAACATGAAAGCAAGCTCTCTTTTTTTTCCTTGAATAGTGATGACAAAATTATTAAATAATAAAAGAAACTTATGCTTCCGTTTTTTAATGAAAATTAATGAACTTATTTAACTGAAAGTCTTGTTAAATTTTGCTAAATGTCTCTTCCTCAGAATCCAAAGAACACCTCTGCTAAATTCAGTAACTTTGGGACCAATCACATTTTCTGCAGAATCCAAAAAAGTACAGACTTTGAAGTTCTTTTCATTGCTCGAGATAAACAGCAAAGATCAGTTCTGGCCCGGATCTTCCCATCTATCGCTTCCCTGGGAAAATGTTTGCAAACTTCCGACTGACGCGCTGTGCTCAGGCACCTTGCAAGCTCAAAACAGTTCCCTTTTCCTAACTATTGCACATGATCTTGCACAGGTTGCACAATGTAGCCTGCAAAGGCTACTTTAAAGAAACTTAAAATATTATTTTTAAAAAAATATTAAAAAATTCAGGAAGAACAGCTTTCTTCGAGAAGTCTTACCTTCATCTTGGTATGATCCTCGAATTCTAATGAAAACTCATCCTCCTCGAAATCTTCAGGATCTTCGTTGACCACTTCGAGAGGTGTTCGAGACGAGTCATCGCTGGAATGAGAACTCATATTTAATTTTAGTGTGTAACTTAAACGACTCATTTTTTTTATTTAATGGGAATTCATTACCCTAAGAATGTGCCCTTATAATTATAGGATTTTACAAAATATTGACGAGAAAAGTCTTTTACAGAATAAAGAAATAACACAATGGGAGAGCGATAATTATTTTTGATTTCCCCTCGCTTTCTTTCCAGTATAAAAAATTTACGATCATTTTCTAAATCGAAGGTTAAAATTGCGTTTACCGTTTTTCAAAGTATATAAAATACAAATTCTATCAATTTTACTGGTAGCAATTTAGACTTATTTTGAAAAACATGTTTGTGACTTTCGTTGTGGACGAAGTTGTGAGTGTGTAAATATACTCTTTTGATAAACGGATACTTAGGAAACTTGATATATACAGTATGGGGAAAAGAAAACAAAAATTAATTAAACAGCTCAAATTTCAGCCATTAAATGGTGATTTTTGTTCAATTTAGAAAATAACGGAACTACCTGCAATCAATCATGTAAATTTCCAAATGAATAATTAGAAAAAAAGGAAGCAGACTTTACTAATCAAATTGGTTTGTCAAAACTGCAGAATAGATTGGTGCCAGGGAAAAATATCGAGATTGGCAGGTCTCACGAAAAGGTCCATGCAGAAGAATTTATTAAAAAGAATAATTTGAAGAAAGTAAAAAAAAAAAAGATTTCAAATGAAACTGTGCAGGAAGCAGCTTTGCTTCGATTAACAGATTATTCCCTATGTGCTTGTCTATAACTTGACATGTAGTGTGCAAGTTTTTGCGATTTATTTTAAAGTGAATTCCATAGCTTGAGTTTGAGTTAGTGCTTTTTGACTAAACTGCATCACACTTACAATATTAAAACCTTTTATCGATTCATAATAGAATCAACATGTGAACATGAAAGAAGTCTAAATTCCTGAGATTGTACAAACCATTGTAGTGAGAAAAACGAAACAAAGATGTGAAGGTATGTCATTACACAAGATATGCAATATGAGGCCACTAATGTTTAGATACAATATATTTATATATAATAATGTAATGAAATTCATAGAAAATCAACATACTTCAAAATTTACAACATCATTAATGCTGTTTATCAGTTTGGGTGGGAATATTCTTGGAAAATTTTATAGCCAATCGAGAACACATTTTAACTCAGGAGACGGAGGTGAATTCTCCGAGCATCAGTAAGTATTAGTATTGTTTGGATTGGACAATTTTCAAGATTTTTTTAAGAAACAAAAATGTTTTACTACTTTAATGTAATAATATAAATCGTCCTTTTCCTATAGACCCCAATGTTGCTATATTTCGCTTATCTCTAGCAATTACTACTCTGTGGCGCTGAGAGACCACGAGATGATGAGAGAAAGGCGAGGTACAATTATTGCTACGATGAGATGCGTTTTAGACTGTCGAATAAAATTATGTGAATTAAATTTTGATCCATTCTTTAGATCTTATTCGTATATAAATCAAAGAATTCCTTTCAACGAAGTGAAGATTGCTTATTAACGTGGAAGGGCGTCCAGTTTTCTTACCACTTTTGTTGATGTTTCGTCTGATTTGAAATATTGGTGACATTTATGGCGCAGAGACAGGCTGAAATAATCCCCACGGTAAGCTTGTTACAGTAAATGCCCTTGATAAGTTTAAGAAAAACATCTCACACAAGCTCATTGATCTTCCATTTTAAAAATGTGTAAAGATCATCAAGCATGTCATGCGTATATATGTTAATCCTGTTCTTTAGAAATTCATAACAAAGCGATATACACTGGTGGGCAAAATTTAGGAAGCAGCGTAAATCTTAAGCAGGAAGCAATGAAATAGCAGAAAAGGATTATTGCGATCAGTACAATGAACGCACAATTCAGTAGAAAGGTGATGCATATGCAAATATGGAGAACAAAACATCATAAGCGACGTGAGTGTATGCAAAACGCGTACAGTTGGAGAGCGCAGCTCAAGACTACAAGGAAAGGAAGGACGGAGGCGCAATTAAAGACATTTGCTGCAAGTGCAAGTCAGTTTTTTCGGGAAATATGGCTAGAAGAAATCCCCTGGGTGACTTCACAGGAGGAAGAATGATTGATCAAAAAGCTGGAGAAGGGGCGCAGTATGACCAGTGGATCTTCACCATAACTGAAGAGTTCATAATCGACAAAAGTGTCATTTCGTGCGCTTGGAAAGACTTTCAAACCATAGGTATAGTTGTTATAAAGGTTAGTGGTGGCCGCCCTTAGGAAAACAACTGCAGTGGACGACCGATACATCGTCCTGCAAACGAAAAGAGACCGATACCAGTCAGCAAGCTCTACTTCTCAGCAACTGTGTACAGCAACAAGGCGACGTCGCGTTTATTGTGAACAGACGCCTTCACAAAGGTGGCCTATTCGTACAGCGTCCTGAGCACGGCATCCCTTTGATATTGGCCATCGGTGACACCGTTTAGAATGGTGTAAGGAGCACAAAAACTGGACATCTCATCAATGGAGTCGTGTCCTCTTTACGGATGAGAGTCGTTTCAGTATCACAAGGGATTCTCAACGCCAGTTGATATAGAAAAAGGTCGGGACACGGTTTTATACCAGTAACATTATGGAAAGAGGCAGCTAGGGTGGTCCTGGGGTTGTCATCGGGGAGGCATTATGCTGAACGAGTGGACTGAGCTCCGCGTTTTCGACAGAGATTCTGTAACTGGAGATTGCTATTGTAAGGAGGTGATCCTTCCCCATGTGTGTTTGTTCCGAGGTTCTATAGGACAAGACTTCGTTTTTATGGATGAAAATACACGGCCACATTTGACTGCTGATGTTCAGCAGCTACTGGAAAATGAAAATATCATTCGAATGAATTGGCCAGCATTCTCTCCTGATTTAAATCCCATAGAATATGTGTGGGATGCTTTGGAGAGATGCTTTGTATCACGATTACATCCTCCGGGGAACTCCCAACAACTAAAACAGATGCTTATTGCGGAATACGCACTCTTATCTCAATAACTGTTGGACACTCTGCCACTATGGAGAGATGGTGCGAAATAACCACTGCAGTAAGGGGAAGGCATATTCCATACTAAGAAACATCTGCTTGTTGTTCTTCCTCTTGGACAGGAAATCATATGTAGTGGTGCTATGAGTTCAATAAAGTCTTTTTTTTTGTTTGATTCCCTGCTATATGCATTGTATTCTTTTTTTTTTTTTTTTTGCGCAACTATGCTTTCGTCATCGTTTAAGTACAAAAAGCTGTCTCTCATTTCTGAATTTCATGTCTCTCAGATGAGTTTTCGAGGATTTATGGCAAAAAAGGCACCTGTTGCTTAAGTTTTGCACACCAGTGTAGTATCCTTATAAAAAGTGCATCTGCAAGTTCACGTCTTTACAACGGACAATGATGTTTTAAAAGTTTATCTTTTAGGACAAAACACGTTATGCTGTGGAAATATAGTGACTTCTTTTTCTTTAAAGATATCTGTCCACAAGTTCTGTCACGATTCTTGTAAATATGGAGTTCTTGATATTAATAGGAATTATTTATCAAGCCTTACAAGTTGCATACTGTCAAGAGTACAGCCTTTTAGTTATATGACTCATTCTCCTTGTTTCTCGGATTTGAATGCCCGCGACTTCTAACCGTGGAAGGATCGTTCCTGATAAGGAAACAGTCTATCTGATACGAAAGTGAGTATAATCTACCACATTAGAGCATTTAAATAAGAATCCTTTCAAACTATCATTGAACGCAGTGTAAAAAGAACTTTGAACAGGCTAATGTAAGGAGCAAATGGAATGTTTATCGAAGAATATTGTGAATAAATAAAATGTTACATTCTTTATTTAGTTTTCTTTATGCAGTTCACTTCCGCTTGGCAATCGAAATTTGAACTATCATTTCCACTGAAGCTTTTCCATTTAAATATATTACAAAATTCTAGAAAATGCGACAACTCTAAAGGACTCTGCAAAGCTTCTAAATAAGCTCATCTGAATTACTATCACACTTTATAATGGAGAATTAATTGCAATATTGAATCTTAGAATTTCTTCTGTTAAGTGTATAAAACTATATATGTATATATAAAAAAAGAACATTTGAATACCTTGGACACCTCATGTCTTCATTATAGAACCCTTTACAACGGAGAATTAATTGCAATTCTCCAATAACAGTAGAGACACCATTACAATGAATTAATTGCAATTCAATAAGGGTAGAGACAGCCGTCTCAATGGATAATTAATTGCAGTGCTGGAATCTTGAGTTTCGTCTGATAAGTATGTAAAACAATATGTATAAAGAAAGAAAGAGCATTTGAATAGAAAAAAAGAGTATTTGAATACCTTGGTTTAGAGTCGTCAGTTTCTGCTTCCGATGGGCCAGGTTTCACAGGAGAGGAGTTTCCTTCCGTTTCGATAGACGTTTCCCCCTGGAAAATAATCTGATAGCATACAAAAAACAAAACTGCATTTTTTGCGGTAGCGAGTCGCTGATAAACGATCACCAGACAGAGGTCATTTGGATAATGACGCTTCACAACCTAACTTTTGCTTTCAATTGTTATAATTTTCTCGCAGTTGCTAATGTTGCAAGCAGAGGTGGCACATCCATAGGCATGGGGGGGGGGAATGGAGGCATCCTAAATTTTTTTCAAAATATAAATATTATTACTAATATATTTAATCTCACACGCAATTTAACGTTACTCTATCAACAATCTACTAGCATTTTCTTAGAGCTTTTAATACTCGAAAAAAAAATTTTATACCTCTCTTTTTGGAAGCTTCTCTCTACTATTTTCACAGATGCACCTGCTTAGTAAAAACGAGAGTGCATTTATCTCCATAAGTAAAATGCTGTCGAAAGAAAGGTACCAATTTCTGTATGTGCGCACATACAGTGGATTAGGGAATTTCTTCCATTCCATACTATTGAAGGAAGCAAAGTATTAATTTGAAGATAGAAAGTACCTCTTTTTCCATTAAGGTATAGTAAAGGCGCTATTTTAAATGCTTTTACTGTGGCAGATAATTCTTACATGATATCGAAATCTGACTATTAGTAGAAGTGAAAGATAATTATTTATAGTAAAAACAACTAATAAATAATGTGGGATTGTCTTTTTTTCTTATATAAATACGAAAGTGACATCACCTTAATATTTATTTTAAACTTAAAGTTCACTAAATTTTTATAAATCAACAGTCGCAGAAGAGCAAACCATTATAAAAAAGAATAAGAAATGTAAGAAAAATAACTAAAAACATTCACTTTAAAATTTTATTTTTCATTAATGAGGAAAAATACTTCTGAGAAGCACAGGATAGATTACAGCACTTTCACGTCGTCAGCACACGAACCGCCGTTGCTTGTAAATACATTCATTTGGCGAGGAAAATCTAAATATTGCAAGCTTAAAGAATGTTGATAAATCATCGTAATTTATAAATATCCGCCTCGTCGAATGTTCATAAATTAATGAGGTGTGATAAGAAGCTATTATAATGTAATAAAATTTATCCTAGCTTATTTCCTGTAATTCCAAGGCATAAAAAGACAACAAAGGGAAATGATAATTTGTAAACCGTTTGTATTAAAAATAACTACTAAATTACTATAACAACGTTTTATTCAGTTATTTTAGCAAGGGAAGATCCTGTTTAGTATTTTTAATAAATAAACAAAAAAGGCATTTTTACGCAAAAAATATGATTTTAAAAATTTTATTAAAATTAAAATTTTTTTTATCTGCTTTGGCATTATGAAGCAGAAAAAAAAAGACAATTTAAAACCATAGCAGAGCAATCAAACTTAATTTTACTTATAATTTAACAAATGATACCATTTAAATTAAAACGAAATAAAAAGTTTACTGACATAACTAGGAAGATAAGATTATATTACATTTTATTTTTAATATGATTGAGTTAAAAGTAAAGCAATGCCAGTTAAATGAAATGTTGAATATGCTTTTTTCATCCATTACAAATTAAGGATTTATTTACTGACTGATTTCTTTTAATTTATCCGGGCTTTTATTCCATATTTATGCTTGGATTTCAAAATATAAAGGATAGCCCTTCATTCAATTAAGATTATATTGACATCCGGTTTGGCTGCATTAGGTATAGGACTATACTTTTACCTGCCATTTTCTCTCCTATTAGAACCGGCAACCGATCTCTTTCCTGTCAGTGCGCGCTAAAACATTATTTTTTAATACATCAAAGTACTAAAGAATGTTATCGCTACTCATATGCTCGCTGGCCTAAAGTTTTAATTTTGTACTTTGTTTCTCAAAAGCAGTTTTGAAGAAAGTACTTTTATAAAATTTATATTATTAATGAGTAAAGATTTCCATTTTTAGTACTATCTTGCATATTTATATTTTAGATTTAAATAGTTATATATTTTCTTTTTAAGCATATTATTTAAATCGTTATTGTTTGGAAATTTTTATCCATGTTCAGCGCTTTATTCTTATTTGTGATATATTTCATTTTGATATTAATAATTTGTAATTATTTCGAATAAAAGATTGGTTAAAGCAAAAGACATTCATTTATTCTCCCTTCAAAATGGTATGCTTAGTAAATATTGCAATGAAAAATAAAAAACAAATACTTACATTCCAGGCAGTGGGAAGAAATACTGGATATACAGGTGATTAAAAAACCGCGTACTTCAAGTTGTCAAGACAAAAGCGAACTGGGATAGCCTACTGCGCAACCAGACCGAGGAGATGACCTATCATCCATCGTGTCCAAGACAAGATACCCTGATTCTATCCACTTTTTGCGCTTGATAATTTTGCATATCGGATGGATGGAACCAGTACGCAGCTTTTCGATTTCTTTACTATACCTATTATAATGCCTGCCGCGTGGATTTTAGATTTCTTTGCAATCCTAATGAATGCAGCATTACGGCAACATATAACTTAATCTACAAATTGAATCTTTCCAATAAGTTCTATCAATGATATAAATTTTCTTTTTCTTTCCCAAGATCAGACTCACCTCCTCATTTTCTCTCGAGAACCTGTCTCCAGTCTTCCTGGCGGCGTATTGGTAGAGGTAGGTGGCCAAGTAACCCACGGGGTCTCTGGGCCTCCTGTTGGCCACCTGAGTCAGACCTCGAATCAGAGCATCTCCCAATACACTGGCCAAGTATCGACTGTCTCGATTTTGGCGATCGAATAAAATAGGGTAGATGGAAGGTTTCGGAGGTGGTTGTTCCTGGGGCTGCTCGGTGGTGGTGGTGGTTGTGGTCGTATCGTCCGAGAAGTCCGGTGTATTGCCAGGTTCCACATTCTCGAAAGGATCGTATTCGTCTTCTTCGTTGAATAGATCAACTGAAACAACAGATGGTTTTTATTGATAAGATGTGAAATCGACAGAATACAAGCAGAGTATTGTTATAGGCTTTCTTTTCCTTTGACAGATGAGAGAATTTTCTTTTTTACTGGAATCAATAAAAGAAAAATATAGTTTTTTTTCCTTCTGAATATCCAGTCATCAGTGTTTTAAGCCATGCAAAAGTTTCTGCCATAAAAATGTTCGTTTCTTTGTTTAATCTGATTGATATTCGAAATTTCATTTTCTTGTTCATCATAGAAAATTGCTCCACTCCCAACTTGATCTGCTAACTTAGACACCCCCCCCCCCTCATAAAGATTTTCTTTGTCACAATGTTATGAAGAAATGTTGATTTTACTTAGGAATACGAGCAATTTTTAATGGATAAAATGTTTCTTCTGTTGAATTTCTTCTGGTTTAATGACAATATTCTCAATTTCGATTTGAACATTTGAATTATATTGCATTTTTGGTATTGATTAATTATGTCCTAAAAGAGTATAACTTGCTAGAATTTAAAGAGAATCTAAAGATACTTCTCAATAAGCTTTATCAATTAGCATTAAAGTTTTTTTTTTATTTGAAGCCGTTTTTTTATTTATTTTCATACCAAATTTCGGAAGCATACTTAATAATTTTATTTTTTTAGATTGTTTAAATTTCTTTGAGAATTTGAAGCTTCACACACCGAGTTACTTTAGATAATCTTGCAATTTTTCTTTGAAGTCGCTGATTTTTTTTTCTTTAATCTGGTTTAAATAATGAAGCCAATGTAATTTTTCATCAAAATAAAATCCAAGATATTTCAAAATCTTTGTATGTACGAGGATTCTGTTACTTAATTTTTACCTAGGAATGTGTGTTGTGATTTTTTTTGTAAGGCAACATTATAAATTTTGATTTACCTGGATTTATATACAAATGCAAATTTTCTGCCCATTTCTCAATGATTTTAAGAGACATCTTTGTTTTTTTTCTGTAAATTTCTAAGAGGCTCTGCCCACTAACATAAGTATAATATCACCTAGAAGTAATTATACGCTGGCAATTTTCATCTATTTTTTCCTTAAAAGTCTATCTGCGATAACAAGTTAAAATATAGATCTCAAAGAAGAACCTTGGGGAATTCCCTTTTTATATTAATATTTTATATTATTCAAAAATTTTAGATTATTTAGGAAGTCCGAAACACTTGCTAATAAATAATTTGAAATACTATCATTTTCAAGGCTTTGGAATATATCCTTTTATTTAATGCTATTAAAAGCGTTTGAGATGCCCAAAGAAATAGCAATTGTAACCATTTAGTTATTTTAACTAACTGAACAGACGAGCAGCATTTATTATGTAGTTGTGCTATCAATTTTTCGGAAACCAAATTGATTTGCATGATATTTTATTAGTACTTTTAAGCTATTAAATGAGTCTTTAAATGATAATGTTGTCGAATATTTTTTTCCATGAAGGCAAGAGACAAATTGGATGATAAGAAGAAGATTCGTTTTGTCTTTTTCGCCTTATTGGAATGAGAATTTCTTTTGCAACTTACCAAATACTTGGAAAGATGCCTTTCCTAAGGCAGATATAAAAAATTGAAAACAACCAGGTTTATAAGGAAACAACGTTTTAAAAATATTAAAAAAAGATCCATCTTGCCCTGGATTCTTGTTAGATTCAATGCTATCCATTTTTTTTGGGAAAGGGGAAGGGGGCGGTTCTTCTTGTATTATCAAAAAAAAAAAAAAAGTTGAAGTTCAGAGAAAATTGCTTAATTAAAAAGTTGCTATTGTCTCTTGGAAACTGATAATCTAAACTCATTTCAAGGCCTTCTTTAAGGAATTATCATGATTCATTCTTAATTTATTGAAGATTTCTAATTGCTATAAATTTATTTTAACCAGTTTATAAAACTTGTTAAAAATATTATTAAAAGTATTAGTTTGCACTAAATTTGTTAGAAATTTTCTAAAAGAATTTTGTTTGGGCTTCACATATTTTTGTAGTATAGATTTAAGTTTCCTCTTGAAGATAATTCAACTCTCTATTCATAAATAGTTTGAAATTATCTTCTAAATTCCCTGCTTTTGCTCCTTTGGATTTTCAATTCATTTCCCCATCAGTCTATATTTTTGTCTTTATCAGTATGAAACTTCTTTTTATTTCTTCCACAAATTTTAATAATGACTTCTTGAATAAATTTTTCGAAAGTCTCCAAATTATTTCCAATTTTACAATTTTTTTCACTAAATTCATGCAATTTAATTTTAAAGTCAAAATAATTAACATGAACCAGTGTTCATTTGAGCTTGTCGAATATTTATCATTGCAAAGAGTGAATTCATAGATAGAGAGTAATTCTACTCTTAATTTTCAATTTCTGACTTCATTAACTTTAATGATTTTCATAATCACGATATCAATTCAGGTTTTATGAATATTTCTGTTGAACGAAAGAAGTGAATCATTATTATTAACAATCTTTATTTCAAGTTGAGCAATCAATTGTATAACAAATTCTCTTCCCATATCTGTACTATATGGGCCCCAAACATAGGTATTTACATTTAAATTACTTCAGATAAAACTTTATCCTCTTTAAAATTTAGAACAGGCAATATTAATTCATCTTTTATATTAGAGTTCGGAGAACAATAAATTGAAAAAAAAATGATTTTCTCCTGTTTAGTTTTAAAAGCATTGGTCAATTTGTTTTCATGAAATCCCAAAATATATTATGTTTTTCCTCTCCTGAATGCCGTTTCCTCAAAAATTAGCTTCTAACTCACTGCTTACTTTATTGGACGATTTACGGTATTTGCCTGACGATAAATTTTTTAAAAATTACTCTAAGCTAAGATAGAACTTATAGATTAACCGATTTTTCCTACAAGTTTTTGTAACCGAGGAAAGACTCGTCCTGTTTATGTTTGAAAGTGAATATAGTGAAATGAAATTCAGGCTCAGTAATAACGGCCGCACCAAATGAATCGGAACCATTTAATCTACAAACTTCCTGTCTTGCATTTTTCTCAAAACGTGCAGATTATAATAGATGTCCAAATTAATAAGAGGTAACTCGAGCAAGGGGCCTGTGGAATGCATCATCAGCGAATTTCTTAATGTACATTCTCAGATAAAGAAGCAGGCACTCCATTTTATTCTGCTGTCGATCATCGTATATGAAAGCAGAAAATGCCATTTTAAAGGTAATAATGCACAGTCACTCAAAAAAAGTATTGGGACACTTGACTTGAATAACTACAAAGCTATTTATAAAACTATTTATCACATTAAAATAAAAACGAAATGAATCAAGAAATATTTTAACATTTGATGTACAATTTGTAAGGAAAATTTTATTAGTATTTCAGAATCATAATTTGATCTAGTTTTTTAAATATAATTCAAAGGCAAATAGGAGTAAAAAAAGTATTGGGACATTTTTGAAATGAAGAATTCAACAAATATATAGCACATCCATAGAATTGAATTTACTGCCACATTTTTAGACTATAATTTTAAATATAAAACTTTCAATAGGTAAGATTGATTATAGAAAAAAACAGCGAGAAACAAAGATACAGGGTGATCAAGAAATAACAGTAGGTGTTCGGAGTCCTATAGCGTGTTATGTAGTGGACGAAATATAACAAATTTGGCCACTATACACGTTAAAGTATGCGGTTTTGATTTATCAAGAAAAAAAAAATAGTACCTAAAAACGCCGATAGGAGAAATCCTGGCGCTTCAAGCTCATAACATGTGGAAAAAGAATACACAACTGCCAATGGAAAGAGTAAATAGTAACACACCAGATACCAATGAAAAACGTATATTATAGCCGTATATTAAATTTGGATCAAAGTGACCACCAACTAGATGTTTCAATGAATGCATGAGGTACACGAGGTTTTCGACGGTGGCTCTCAGCCTATCGGCATTTATTCGTCTGACATGTAACGTTATTTGATCTTTTAAAGTAAGAATGTCAGGAACATATCCTTGATACACAACGCCTTTCAAGTGAACCTGAATTGCCTCACAACCAGAAATTACCTAGATTTAGATCATCATCTTTCAGTTAATGGATATTATCTTATATGGATAAAATTTCAGTATCTTACTCAATGTCTTCTGCATCGTCGAGAACGGGATATCTGTTTGTCGTGATATTGAACGTGCACTGCTGATAACCTGATTATTAGCAATCGTCTGATCCATTATCGTCGGAAGTTGCAGTTGCAACTTCTACAACTTGTTCCTGCTCGATAACTTTACGTCCTCGGCCTGATTGCACACCAAGAATTCCTGTTGTTTCAAATCTTTCAACCATTCTTCGTAAGTTAGTTATGGTCATCGATCCTCTACGTAACTGTTTTAACAGCCGGTATTCACGATGAACAGCATTGGCATTTTCATCCCGCTGATAAAACAGTTTGACTAATAAGGCGCGTTCATGTAGTGACAACGCAATCGGCGGACGAATTCTCGCAGAACGACATAAATTCCCGCAACCCTTTCTTTTATCTCGGATGTCATGTCACAAAGTACCCGTATAAGCAAATTACATAATAAATTTTTCGATCGCAGAGCCAGGATTTCACCTATCGGCGTTTTTTGGTACTAATTTTTTTTTTTTTTTTTTTTTGATAAATCGAAACCGAATGTCTATGGTGGCCAAATTTTGTTATACTTCGTCCAGTACATAACACGCTACAGGACTCCGAACACCTCCTGTTATTTCTTGATCCTCCTCTATATCGATTGATGTGCGAAATTTTGAATTAGTCATTGGAATAATGGAAAAATCAGTTCGCTGTATAGGACGAATCTAGAAATTAAGTAAGTCTAACATTATTCACAGGTTCGAAAAAATAAATAGTGTTCAAAATAAGTAAAATTCAGGGCGTCCAAGGGCATTTAATGAGGGTGAAAAAAGGCGGGTTGTGAAATAAGTTCATTTTAATCTAAAACTCAGTACAGTAAAATTGACTCTGCAATGCAAAAGTAAGTTCAGAAAATCTGTAAATCCTGAAACTGGGAGAAATGTTTTAAGAAAACATAAATATCATGGCATAGTACCTCAAAGAAAGCCCTACATCAGCAAAGCAAATCGACAAGCTAGGCTGGCATTAGCTAAAACTTTTGTAAAGCAGCAGGAATTTTGGGAAAATGTTATTTTTGTTCATGAGAGCAGATATAACATTTTCGGTTTGGATGACGAGCAAAACATTTGGCTGAAACCAAATGCAGCCATCTATGTCAAAAATGTTCGGCCTACTGTCAAATATGGAGGGGGGGGGCAATAAAACAGTCTGGGGTTGTATGGCAAGCACTGGTGTCGAGAACTTCCATTTATTGGTTGAACAATGAATAAAGATATCTATTTTTACATTCTCAAGCGAAATTTAAAGCAAATTTCAAGCAAGCTGGGAATTTCAACATATTTTAAACTGTATCAAGGAAAATGACCCAAAATATAGAGACTCATTATTGATATTTGCAAATAATGGGTCCTCTACCATTGTCCTAGCGTTATTAAGACTCCTGTACAATGTCGAAACTTTAATCCCATTGAGCATATGTGGGATTATTCGCATCAAAATCTTTAGGAACATCAACTTTCGAACAAGCAGGATTTAAGAAAACATTTGGTTGAAGTGAGGGCCAAAATAGATGGATCATTTTGCAAAAAATAGCCTCAACACATGCCAAATAGTCTACGAGAAGTAATCAAAATATCAACTTTAAAGTTTATATTGTTTTTATTTATTTATTGGGAAATGTCCCAATGCATTTTTGAGCACATTTTTTTTTAACTTGATTCCTTTTATTTCCAATTATAACCATAATTGCGTTAATATGAGAGTTTTGTTGGAATTATTATGATTTGTATATATCAAATTAATATTTACTTCTTTGTTTTGGTTTCAGTTGTAAATTTAACTGAAATATTATGATAAAAATCTGTGAACTTATGGTGTGTCCCAATACTTTTTTGACAGACTGCTTATTGAAAGAATCTGCTCCTCAAATGTTCATAAGATCTACGTATTTAGAATTGTATAAAATTTGAAATCTCTTATTCCAATGTCATGAATAGATTCCCAATGGAAAAATGACCTAGTACAAATTTTGATTACAGTGGAAAATATTTGACATTTTCTCTTAAGGGTTATTCCCCTATTTAGATTAATTGATCTCGGACAATATTTTCATTTTTATTTCTGAGGTGTTTGTGAAGTTACAATCTACATGTTACTATAGATTAAAATACTAGATGCATGGCAAAATATTTAGATTGAAAACTTCTGTTAGAGATTTTATACTTTTTCGCAAAGAAATATTCTAGAATATTGAAAGTTTCGTCTGAAGTGCACCTGAGCCTAAACCTTCCTTCGCTATTACGCTGAAAGCACCAAATCTGAAAGTTCTGAGCGAAAGAAGTAAAATTAAATATAACTTTTAATATTTGAAAGAAATAAACATTTAGTTTTGGATTTAATATTTTACAGACAGAAAGAAAAACGAATAGATTTTTATTCTTTTTCAGCTTTAGCCACGCATTTCGTTGTCAGCATTACCATTTCTTACTGCTCATCAATAAACATGAAACGATCAATGACTTTAACTTACGAACGTGCCTCTCATTCACTGGTGAATTCAAATCAGTTTTTGTTTTACCGGCAATTTAGTATTCGAAACAAATCTTTTCTTGATTGCAAAAGTTATCATTACATACAAAATATTTAAGTATTGTATATGTAGAACTGAAATGGTAGCATACCCTCTAAATAGTCATTTATTTATTCTACAAATAATAAATTTCCATTGTTATTTTTTAAGCTATTATCCACCAAATACTTTGGAACTTCTAATAATAATAGAAATTTGAAAGAAGTGTCATTGAATAAAAATTATAAAACATTTAACTATAAAAACAATTATATATAAGTATGAGAATCAGGATTTTAATGCTAATTTATTATTCTGTTAAATGTCTTTTCGTCGAAAAGTCTTTAAGAGAGATATTGTTTTTTAAGTGACAATCACAAATTTATTCTACAGCTTTTGATTGATTCAGCACAGTTCAGTTAAATTGTTATAGCATTTATAAACCAAATGTATTAAATAGAGAAATAAAAATATAATTTACGTACTTCTAAATGTAATTTATCAAAACTAATATAATTATATTTAAAAGTTGAGAACAGATATAAGTTGAATTTTCGCATTCATTTTTAAAAGTTTAACATTTTTTTTTATCAAAAACGTAGAAGAACGAGACTTTAATTTGCTTAAACAGAATCGTTTGCCAAATAAAGATTGTTAATATAATTGAGGTCATATAAAGAATAATCATAAATGTTTTAAAAGTTATTTATAATCTCCTCCCTGCAAGTATGAAATATTTTAAGAAATAGTACTTAAATGAATTTCATTTGAATTTTGAATTTTGTTTAATATTATGTAAGCCTCCTTTGAAGACAGCTGGCTGCCCCTGGGAAGTGGAAATCCTAGTTCCGGATTAATATTTAAATAAAGCATTTCTTAAATCTTCATTTTATATGGGTAAAAGCATGCGATTGAATGAATTTATAGACGAATTTCATAATATTAAAAGCATTGTCACATATTTAATTTATTGAAGAATTTATTAAAAAAAAAGAAAAAGTTTACAGAAAGGAATATCAATCATTACATAGTTAATTTTATTTTGAATTTTCAACTAATATAAATACTACTTTTGTGCGAGAATAATTTTGGAAAATATAGCCATTCATTTGTATAGTTAGGTCATATCAATTAGCCATCTGGTGATGGTTAATCCTATTTTCGCGGTCGATTAGACTTTCTGTTTGAAACCTTTCTCTTAATTTCTTTTACATTATTTCGTCAGAAAAAATGGAGGGTGCACAGTAAACCCTCTCCAAGATATTTCTACTAAAATTTTACAGCTCTGTTCATTAGCCAAATGTTGAATCAAGTGCAACTATAAAAACGATCAATGGTATAGGTGTTTGTATGGCAGTTTGTTTACATTCGATTGTTGCTATTCAACAGTAAGCAATAAGAGCCGAGCTCTATGTAAAGATCTTTAGCATTTTATATGTATAGATAAAATATTTATAAAAAGAACTCATTTTCCTAGAAAATTATTTGGACATTTAAGAAAATTAATAAATTTCAATTAAAAAATAATAATCTTTAAATTTTATTTAATCCGCTTCTGTCCTTAATTTAAATAAAAAATAATAAATGCATAAATTTGTGGTGATAAAAATAGTGATGGTGATAAAAGATTAATCAATACTTCGTGAATCATTAAAGTTATTTGAAATCATTTCTTTTCGCATGTGTATGAAATAAATGTAAGATATTTTTGCATCCAAAAATTAGATATTAAATATGTCATTCATCTGATTTTTTTGCTCCGTTTATAATTATATACAGTGTTATAACAATTACAAAAGCAGCAACTGGATTTTTTTGTGGTTTGTCTTTTTGTAAAAGATCTGGATTGCAAGAAACAATCAGCATCAAATATTAAATAAACTATGGTCTTTTTCTGATTATAAAACATAGAATTAATTTTATATTACTTATAAACAGAAAAAACTGTTTATTATATTTGCAAAATTAAGCACTTAAAAACTCTACTTAGTCCAAAAATTAAAAAATAATAATAAATAAAACATTAAAAAAAACGTGTTTTTTAAAAAAAAAACCTTTGTAAATTTAATTCGTAATCTTCTTGGAATCATCAAGCACCAGGAGTGAAAGAATTTTAAAGTCGGCAGATGTAAACAAGAGTCCAAATGTGTGTATTGCTGCAGATTTTTGTGTTTGAGTGTACTGCAAAATCACCTTTCATAAATATGGCAATAAAAATACAAACATATTAGAAAAAATATTTTATTTTTCAGTTCAGTATGTTAGCTTATTTTACATAATGAAATGCACTAAAAAGTAGCACTACACTACAAGTGGACTCTTGCTTTACAAAACTACAGTTGTATGCAATCCAAATATTTTTGAAAGCTTTACATTTCGAACAAAGAAACTTTTTAAATCGATGATTACGTAATCGTTACGATTATATCATGTTACCGAATGTTTCTGAACTGAAGATTTGGAACCAAATATTCTGATTATTATCACACTTTCATCTAGTGAGAGTACGATAATAATTAGAAAAAGATGATTAAAAAAAAGAACATTTGAAGAAAGCTAACTTAAATATTATTAAAAAGAATATTTGTAGAAAATATGATTATTTGATTACAGAGATAATTAAATCGCAGAAGCAATCAGATAAATAATTTTTTTTTAATTTAATACCAAACTAATAAAAAATATTTTCTTAAGGTTTTTTTATGACACTTTTATGAAAACGCCGTATAATTTTCACCAAACTTAATAGCATGCATTAACTTATTTCGCCCGTTTTGAAGATCATTATTTTACATAACCTTTTAGAAAATTGCATTCGGTTTTCAAATAAAAGCATTCGCTATATAGGAATATTATTTGACCATCTAAAACAAGAGTCCACTTTACACATGACAAGAAAGAGTTTACAGGTAAAAATTCTTTTTGTTCAACATTTGTTCGGATGAACTCATTTGGTCCTAAACAGATATAATTTATCGGCTTAAAAAAACTTACAATTTTTTCCTGAAGGTACAACATTTCAAGGAAGACAATTTTTCTTAGAATTAAACACAATTCTTTTCGAAATGAATTCACATGATAAGCTTTCTGATTAATATCCAGAACTGGGACATGCTGTTGTTCAAAGTCACAAATTTCTCAAAGATTGATTCTACAAGGCAGTTTAGAGTGAAAGACTCATGTTTGGTGAGGAATAGTGAAAAAAAAAAAGGATTTTACATGAGAAGATATGGTGTCAAACATACAAAATGATGTAATAAAGGATGATTTGTTTACAACTTCGCTTCTTACATGATCTTCAAAACAGCAGCCGCCCATCGTTGACTGAACAGAAAATCACATGACATATAATCCTATAGCATCTAACAAAAGATGCAGCAGTAGAAGAGGTCTTGAGGATATGAAGAACGCTGAATCCAAATCAGCATGATTCCACTAAGATGTGACACATTTAGCAAATACTGTGCATTGATTACTTGACAAGAAAGTTTAAATGAGTTGTGTAGAAGTAAAATAATCTCTTAGTCAGTATGGTATTAGATTTATCTCTAATCAATTTAATTTTTGAGCAGGCCTTGAAAAATTGACTCGGTTGGTAATGACCTTTTAGCATTAATATCCACTTTTTTTGGTAGATGACTACGTTGAAAAGTTATTATTATTATTATTTGCGAAAAAGAGACATTTAAAAAATTTTAAATATTTGAACAGTCTTCTTTATAAAACCGTTTGAATTTTATTTCTAAGTCTATTTTTTTAGAAGTTTCTTTGATTTTTATATTTGTATTTATATACGTTTTAATGCTATATTATACCTTCAAATGCTGCAAAAATTCAAATTTTTGATAGAATTTTCTTACGAAAAGTCCCCTAAATTAAAATTTAATGCATATTTTTTTCAAATTTAGTACAATAATTTCTCACTATTTTTTTCAGTTCTTGAATTAGAGAATAAGTAATCTGTAAATTTAGAAATATTCTATGTTTATTTTAATGTTTCACTCATTAAAAAATGACATGTTATTTATCAAATGAATCCCTAAATTTAAATATTGGATGAAAATACAGCTAATTTTTTAGTTTCGGAACTAGGTAATATTTTTCTTAAGCTCTTCTGTAAAATTTTAAGCAAATCGTTTGATAAACCTCTGAACAAAAAGATTTTTTTAATATCTGTTTTTAGTCAAAAAAGCTCTTTTTTCAATTTTTAAAGAGTTTTGTCATTTGATTGGTATATTTTGGTTTTCCAGATGTTTTTTCAATTTTACTTATGCAAAAATTCAAAATATAACTATTTAAGAGCATTTTCCAAAAAAAAAAAAAAAAAAAAAATCCTCATGAACGTAGTCACCCACCTTAATTCCCTCAATGCTTGGAAAATGCTAGTTTTATTTCAGAATACGCTAACAGTTCCATGTTCTAGTATGTGGAGGAGATTTTTAACACCTACTGTAATGCTATAATATGTATGTCATTTTATTTATCACTTAATGCTACATTTCCGTTCCTTCATTTTCCAGGTTCCCCTTGCACACGTCTTTTCTCTCCAATGTGAGATCATGTTTTTCAGCCTTCCCAACCTCCCCACTAAAATTTTAATGATTGATTTTGAATTAAGCGGCATATCTTCTTTTCTGTGAGCTCATAAACAAGAAGTGGCGCAGGCTATTTAAAGCATAGTACCAAAATGGCAGTCTTCAAAATTGCTCTGCTAAATACATTTAATTTCTTATATCAAAAGCAAAAATGGCGTATTAAGAGTAAGGGACGCCCGGAGCGTGCAGAATTTTATCACTACCAATTGTCATCAGTGACTCAGTTAGTGCAAATGGCGCCATAAGTATGGTATTTTTTTCGTTCCCTCTTCATATTTTCCTTTAAAATTTTTCAGCATCTACTTAGCACCTGAGGGCAACTATGCCCTCCTATTACTAAGCCACTGAAATGCAGCTGAGATCCTTGGAATAACTGATTTATAATTTTTTATAAACAAGAAAAATTTAATACTCAGTCAATTGAATTACTTTGTTTGATCAAATACTAAAATGAAGTGATTTAAAAAATAGATCTAAAGGAAACAATTTAGGGCAGGACAAAAATAAAAAAAAAAGGAAATGAAAAGATCAGAATAAGGCGCATAAAGTGATAATTCTAATTTTTTATACTTTTAGACATGGTTTGTTAGTTTCATCAGAAGAGAAAGGGGGGCGCCGCTTATCCTCAATTATCCTTTTCAATTATACCATTCAGATGGCATGCTGCAAATTCGGGAAAAACAACATGAAAGCATTGACCGCAACTGCATTGCCACAACAATTCCAGTTGGTGGAGGCAATATTATGGTTTTCTTGGCATTGTTGGATCCTTTGACTGAATGCCCGAAGGAATTTAAGCGTTGTCACGAATCAAATTGCGCCTCATTAGATTAGTCGTGTACCCGGCAGCGGATGGATACTTCCAGCAGGGCAACGTTCCCTGTCGTAAAGCTGGCATTGTCCATAGATGGTTCGAAGAGCATAGCAGAGGCTTTATCGGGCTTCGTTAGCTTGCCCAACTACCGGATCTTAACCCAATTCAGAATCTGGGGGATGAGACTGAACAGGGAAACCGGCAGATAGATCCAGTATCATCAACTCTTTTAAGAAACTGGATAGTGCATTTCATTGGACATGGTTTCAAATTCTTCAAACCACCTACCAACATCTCATAGAGTCCATGACAAGAAAAATCCATGCAGTATTAAGGACAAAAAGTGGCCTAACATTGTATGGAGTGGAATGATCATAATAATTGTCCATTCAATATGTAGGAAAAACTATATTATATATACATATATACATAAATCAGAATTTTGAAACCATAAAATAGGAATAAAGATGGAAAAAAATGCGAGAAATTCATAATTCTAGTAAAATGAGTAACTTTCAGAAGTAAGATATTAATCAAAACTAGAATATGAAGACTGAAACTCAAAAAATAAAAAATATGTGTGGAATAAGAGCCAAAGCTGCTTAATCGATGGGGGAAAAGCCAATAGCAAATAGGATGTAGAAATTCACATATTAAATGCGATTCTCTAGAATCATATCACTTGAAGAATCTTTTATCGATTCTTATTGCATTCTCATATTATCGTTCAGTTTTAGCCAATTGTTTTTCTTTAAATTCACTTTTACTGATATATTGCAATATTCTATTTCTTAAGAAGATAAGCACGTTTCGCACTGAGTTGAAAGAAAGTACTATAAGAAATTTCCTGAATAATATAAAATATTTGCCATAATTCAACAAAGATGTCATTTCCTTGTTTCTAGAGGAATTTGAATGCATTTGGATATCTGTGGGAAAGCAGCTGCACCACATTAGCCGAAGTGCATTTGATCCTAATCAATTTAATGTGTATCATTCTCCTACAGAATCGGATTTTAAAAATCTTTAGTCAATTGGTACTAAAATATTCATTAGGATTTTAAAAAAAAATCTTTCTACGTCTCAAAACCACGAAGATAAAAGTCAAAACGTAAGATGTTAATTATGGAAAAGTAGAAACCGATATTAGAATTAGCAAAGAAAATTTTTTATATGAAACTAATTACAGCAAGTTTCAAAATTCGAAGTCAGACGATAGCGAAAAAATTTACAAAGATTTTAAAGAGAATCAAAGAAATTTGCTATCTGATTCGACGTTATAGTTTACAACTTCGATATTTTCATCAATTTATTATATTATATTCAAACAAAAACTCAAATTTTACTGGAAAGATTTTTTGCATTAAGTGCTAGGAATTTTAGAGTAAAATGAATTACGCTAAAGAAATGATGAACGATATGTGTCGCATTTGAAGTAAATGTATAATTGTTTAGATATCCAAATATCTCAAATCATTATTTCTTTCCTGAATTACAAAATAAGTAGCAAAAGTGTCTGCTTTTGCCAAAATCAAAGAACAACAAAAAATCAAATTATTATATATAATGGGAACAAGTAGCCGCGGCTCTATCCCACGAAGTAGAAATTGTTTATTTCTATGGTGGCTGATCATCAGGGAAATCTCAAAATTGCTGTTTCCTTCTTTTATGCACAGTTAAATCCCAGAGAAATCCCTACATACTCTACGATGTAGAATAAAGCCGCTAAAAGTAATCTCCTTTTCATTCGGAGACATGCTTACACATTTCTGACGTCATTTTACTTAAGTTTCAGTGCAATTCAATAACGTTGCTGAGAAAAATCAATGAATGACTTGAAAATTGACAATGACTTCTTGTCAATTTGTAAGTCCTTCATTGATTGACTTACAAACTGCTTACAACTGCTTCTTTCTTCGATGAAATTTAAATAGAGTGAAATTCTCCACGCTATTTCTATGTTGCACAAAATGCAAACAAAGTCATCACCTAGTCGATTGTTTCAATGACGTGACTAGTCATTGGGTGAAAACAGGAACTGCAGTCACGGAGAGAAAGGAAATTTCTGAGCCTTTTTGCTATGTCTATGGGTTTAAGCACAATTTTGGAGCGTCATGACAAATATAAGCCGGATTTGCACACGCCGCCACATACAGTTATTTTACATAGCTTTCTGAATTCCATTGCTGTGCTACTATGGAGAATGAAGAGCTCGTCAGACGAATCCAGTAACAAAAAAACTTTTAAAATATAATGACGCTCAGGCTTTCTATGAATCGAGGACATTTTTCATGATTCTCTTTTTAATGAAATGCTAAATATCCTTTCGGATGCCATCTTAATAAACAATCTGAAAAGATGTTTGAATACATCGACTGCGGCTAAAAGAGTTTTTAGTAAAGCTGTCTTATCTACCATCTTAGGAAACCAACTACTTCTGCTCTGTCAAAGGAGTCACTCACGTTTTTCAGCCTCATCGGTGGGTGGACGTTGCCAGATGTTAACTTGCGAAGGCCGTCTGTTCTGCGCTTCTCTGATCCGGTAGCCCTCCAACAATTCCCGGATACTTAACACTCCCGGATGGGTGAGGTAGTAATCCGGTGTGTGACCAGCCTGGAATGGAAAAGGGTTTGAAAGGAGTGAAACAGCGAGTTTCGGCGAAGCAACAGCTTTGTAAGTAACAAGAGCAGAAGCAATGAAAATAAAATTTGATTCTTAAGCTACCTTTTAAAATCAAATTGGACAAAGGTAAGAAAAAAATTTAAATGACGGGCTCATTCTGTTCTTGGGGTAGACTGTACAGATATATTTCCGGCATTCTAACGTATGTGCGCATAATCAAAATAATGAACGCCTCTCATCTAGCCATGCTAATTTGCAGTTTGAAACGTATCATATGAATAAGAAATAACCAAAATATCTGTGTTTTCAATTTTCCATTATATTCAAAGCATCTTCTGATAGTTAATGGAATGGGTAAAAGTTACAGTGACGTAAGTTCTAGGCATTTATAAACTACAAATAGTACTGTATTATTTGGGAACAAAACTATTGTAATGCTGTCATCTTAAGGGTCTTTTTAATCCATATTTAATACAGGATATCAGTTTACTCACTGGCTGCAATTTAAAACCTTTTGCTACAAAAGTGACTTAACTACAACCTGTTCAATTGCAATGCTCTATATCAAAAAAGACTACTAAAATTTTAACATATTCAACCCCTTTTCTCATTGTAAAAAATTATGATTAAAATTTAATTCAGTTTTAAATTCAAGTGTGGTAGTAAAAAAAATGAACTGAAAGAAATGAAGGAATATGAAGTTATAATTAAGTAATATTAATTTTCTTTCCTTTTCTATTGATATTGATGTGATATACATTAAATATTACTATTGAAATAAAAATAAGCACTATTTATGTTTATTCATTTTAATGGAAATGATTAACATTTATTTATTTATTATCGAATCAAGTCCATTTTTGTATAATGTGAAAACCGGAGAAAATATTGGGATTGATTTATAATATAAAAATCTACATTTCAAATATTTTGCTTTTGCCTGAGGATTTTCACGAGCTCCTAAACATAGGAAATAAAATCCAATAGATTTCACAATCATATAATAACCTCTGACTTACATATAAGGCAGCTCCTCTCAAAGTCCCATTCGCCACTGCAATTAGGTCAGAATTCTTTTGCATCTCGAACGAGAAGAATCAAGTAAGCAGAGAGTCGGTAAAGTATGAAGGCATGCTGAGTCTACTTTCTCCAAGTGCTCCGACCATTAAAGAACAGAAGCACTCCTTCTTTAATAAAGTTGCAGAGCTTTCAAGTCCTTGGCTTTCTCTTCCAAAGTAATTTGTTACTTTTTTCGGTTTGCGTTTTTCTCCAGGGAATTTTTAAAGGAACTTACTTTTGGAGAATCTTAATTTTGTTTTATAGCATTAAAATGGCTAAGAAAAATTTGGTGTATTTTAGTGCACCATTAGTTTAGCCCAAGTACACCATTAATACACAGAACAAATCCCTTTCTTTGCCTGGTTTTAATGAATGAAAGGAGGGGACCAGGCGGATTCCTCACTTGTAATCATTAAATTTTGAACCGAGTCGCTCCATTGAGTTGCTAATTTTTCGCTCCACAGTTTGACGAGTAGCTGAATGATAATTGAGAAGATTGAAATGGATTGACTGACAGGAGCGATAACTCGATTGCTTATGTTTGATTAATCCTAATATTAAGATGAGTTAATTTCAAATATTAATAATTTTTTTAAAATTAACTTTGTCTTAGTAAAAATTTGAAATTGTTAAAAGGATCATTTAAATATAAATTGAATATTAGTAAGAGCACATTAGAAGAAAAGTGTTACAACATGATGGTCCTTGCCCGCAAAACTGTCATTTTTTTAATTCGAAAAATTTCCTTTGGGGATATGTATAATAGTTCTAAATCGGACATTATTTAGATGTAAACAATTTAGAAATATAGGAAATTAGTTTTATATGTGTTATTGCATTAATTTGGTCATTCCATTTAGTATAGTTAATATTTCTGGCTAAACGCCATTGTGAAAAAGCACAAAATTAATCGAAAAACAATCGATTCAAATTCAGGACACGGAATTACAGAGGCGATATTTCCTAAGCAGTGGAAACTGAGTGAGTGGAATTCTGGCATATCCGTCTTAAATGTCTAAAAGTTGCACCACTCTTGTGATAATAACGGGTAACGACGTCGACCTTGGACATCAGTAGAATTTTTCTAATCAGACAAATAAAGTGAAATCGACACTTGTTAGAGGTCCATTTCATGGAAAGACATAACTGGATGCAGGGAAAGCTGAGACATTATTTGTTTCTAGGAGTCATCTGGGTTTAAGCACTACTTGTGAAAATGGTTGTAGCGATGTGAGAATACAGTCTGAAAGAGATCTTAAAGTGTAATGGTAAGTGAAAACGAGGCTAGTTTCCGGCCATTTTGTCCATCGGGCACATGCTCCTTTGACAGACAACGTGAGATATTTATCGAGCATTTAATGTTGTGTATTTTTATTCACTTGGCAAGTCCGGTCTCTTTTGCTACGCCACTATGTAAGTATTGAAACGAAAGCTTACTTTATCCTTGACCACTTCGTCTGCCCCGGCCATCAGCAAGATTCTGTAGTAGGTGCCGCCGTCCCTCATGACCGCTGCGTAGTGCAACGGGGTGCGACCCTCCTGCCCGCGAAACGGAAGAGGACAACTCAAACCAATGAAATAATTTTGAAAACAGACTTTTTTCTACTCCAAAATGTGATATTTTTTTTCATTTTTAACTATTTTCCACTTTTTAGGCTTTAATTTATAATTATAAACATTATAGAATCTAGAAATTTACTTTTTCTTACAATTTTATTACCAGATAGTACTAGTTATATGCAAAGAAAATTTATTTACATCGATTAATTAAATAATTGAAGATGAATTAATTAACTAAGATATTAAAATAGTTTATTTTTATTGGCAACATACAAATGTATGAAATTTCAAAATGTTGAGAAATGAGTAAAATATTGAATATAGAATTTTACATTTATGAGCATGAAACAAGATATATTAAATAAAGGCATGCAATAAAAATTATCTTCAATTGTTTCAAAAATTAAGACATTGTTTTCATTTTTCGAGTTTATTAAAAAAAACTCCCAATGCAATGATGCATAAATATTTATTTCCAAGTATGTTAATTCTTATAGAAGTATAATTGCTATTAAGCACTCAAATTGTTGTATGAATTTTTCTGGCGCGCATCAATGATTTTGGTTTTGCAAAACGATTAAATAATGAAGTCAATAAGATTTAATTATTGTCTGAGCATTAATGAGCATTCTGCTATTAAGAGCAATGAAAACAAATTTTATATATATTCAAATATTTTTCGAACATTTTTTAATATATATATTTGAAGAACTGTTTAATTATTGGGTCTGATAAATATTTTTATAAAAATTTTAGAGCAATTTTTTGATTTGATAGTTTATAGCAGCGACTCCTAAATTTTTTCCGTCAAATACTTTTTGATTATTCTTTAATTTTGAGCATCTCCAACCCCAAACTCTGCCTCCATGGAAAGGAATTTTTAAAATAAGTTCTAGGCCTCACATCACCTAAGTAGTCAATAGTCTCAAATTAACTTAGAAGCATTTGCGAAATTTTTAGTTTACAATAAGATCAGTTGCAAATTTCAGAAAATAAAAACACCACTGAAATAATTTAACATTAATTTCTGATGAAAATACCAGTTACTCACCATTATCCTCAACTACCCAAGTAAAAAAAAAAAAAAAAAAAATGCGATTCATGAAGTTTTTCCATAGAGCTGGCTTTTATAGAATTAGGATCAAACGAGAACAAAAATATAATCTCGCGTCTGGAGCTGCGTCGATATTTTTCTTACAAATGCACAAGAAAGGTCTTTACGCAAGTTCTGGGCTTTAGAGAGATGTTACACGCTTTGTTTCAATTAAATATTTTACTATATGGAATTTTTAATACTTTTACATCATTGCCACCTAAAAGTCAACAACATCTTTCAAAAATCATTCCATAATCAATTGAAAATTCATTCAATTTTTTTTTTCATAAACTCATAAGATTTTGGCTACTTGAAAGAAAAACAAAACAGTTCATTGAATGGATTTAATTCTGATTTATTTGCAAAAGCTTTTTTCCATTCAGCATTATATGTAAAAATCAATAACCGACATATATTACATATAACCTACTTTTTATTTTCTTTGCTATAATCTAGAATGTTGAATATTCAAAAATTGAAAAATTCAGTTGTCATGTATGCCTTTGATCAAATATTCTTTTATTTCATGTATAATGCAACCACATTTTCTGAAACTGCAAATATAAAACCTGTTCTACGATATTCTGATCAAGCTTTGTTTCTTTCTAAATATCAAAATTTTAATTGCTTCATGATAATGCAAAATGATTATTCTGTAAGAAAAATTTAAATTACATTATATTAAAAAGAAACTATAAGCATATGTATAAGTTATGGCAAATTATGGAGGTTGTTTGATTCTTTTCAATTGAAAGATAATTAAATGCCGAATGACTCAAGTTTTAATGCGCACTGAAATTGAAAAATTTAGTAGTTCGTTCATTTTATTCCAAAAAATAATCTACGATTTGTTTGCAATTCATTTTGTGTTTGTTGAAATCCATCTCAAGCATGAATGATTCATCCTTCGCAGCAGCGAACCAAACTTGACTCAGAATTCAAAGGAAATTTCGGGCCTGTTGAATGGGAATTGTTTTTCCCTCTTTTATTTCAAAGCAGTTGGACATGACCCACTTATTTTTGAAAAAGAAAAAAAAGGAGTGGAAGACTTACGTTGTCCGGCCCATCCAGCGCTTCGGGAAAATTGTCTATGATGTACTTGACGATATCCGTGTGTCCGTGCAGAACAGCGAGATGGAGAGGGCTGGCCCCCAGGTGGTCCCGGCTGAGAGCAAAGCGCTTTCTCGTCAGGACAGATTCCACTTCTCCCAGGCTGCCACGCACCACGGCGTCGTGAACCCCTTTGATGCGGGCCTGTCAGAACGAAACAACACACTGCATATAAAATATTTTACAAGTGTTTCATTAAAAGGAAACTAGATGAGGTAGTGACGAAATAATTATTTAAGGCAAAAAATGCCGAAGACCAAAGTTACCATTGATAACGGAAATATATTCATGCGCTTACGAGCCTATTTATCGGTGTTCTACACATTCAATCGCTTTTGAATCATTTTCAACAGTACTCTCCATTGTCGAGATGAAATTCAAACCATTTTCAACGTTTCATAAAATATTTGATCGAATGTCTTTCTTCCATTCAGAAAGAAAACGGAAGAATAGAAAGGTTCTCTGCATGAAATGATTTGGATTTCCACACCGACGGCTGGAATCGATGAAATATGTAAAATATTCAAGAACACCAATGCGCACCATTTTCAAGAATTCTAGAATAAAGACGTCTAAAATATTTTGAATTCAAAGCAATCAGAAAAGAAGGAGTTCTTACAGAAAAGAATATGTTTATAAATCTATTTGACATTTTAATCTAAGATCTTCCATAAAGGAAGGTGGGGGAGAATGCAAGGTGGATTTTTAAACTTATTAGTTTCATATTTTTTTAGCCTTGTATGGAGGTGTGTGTGTATGTTGGGGGAGACTATTTTTTCTGACTAAGTGGGCATATTGCATAAACAGAAAATAAAACCTTGAAAAGAAAGCTCAAAATAACGTTAAAAAACTATGCTTTTGTTTTGCCTTTCCGTTAAACATAGAAATTCCAAATTCTGAGCTTTTTTCCCCAGCTGCCTAGGGATATTATTTTCTCAAGGGTTGATCCGTGCTTCATAATCATAGATGTTTTCAAACTTTTCTTTGCTACTCAGTCAATTCTTAGTCATAAAATAGTAGTCTTATTATTTATATTTATGAATTTAAATTTTGAAAAGGTTTGATGGAATGCGTGATAAAATACTCACGTATGTGAGGGTTTTTTTTTGTTGAAAATTCTGAGTGTGGAAGTGTACTCGCTTGATATTTTCCTACGATGTGTTCCATGAACAGCTTCATTTGAAGAGAAGGGAATCGACTCCGTATTTTGATCTTTTATCATAAATGAACTGGATCCAAACATTCATAGAATTTGCTGTTTCGATTTTAGATTATCATTTTATAAATTTCATCACTAGATAAATTTTTTCTAGCGATAAATCACGCATTCTATTTTTTTTTGTTGCGTTTTTTAGTGACTGAGTTCACCTTCACTCGAATAAGACAGATGGTCCAAGAGTTTCATAATGACTTCAACATTTTAGTATGAGACTGCTATTCTGGTGATGAAACAATATGCGTCCCTTTAACATCGAGCCCTTTTGAACTATCGTGTGTGCATGGAATCAGACGGAGACTTTCATTTGACACATTTTACATAAAATGAGAAGCAAAAGCCTCATTTTGGGGATCTCATCACAAATTTCGTTCATCTCACACTCGGTACGTTTTCGAAGTTCTCAGGGAAAAACACAGTCTCATTCCGTAAAGGAATTTTCAGATATGGGGAACATTCATGAAAGTCTTGAGGTCGAATTTTTTGGTAAATATAACATTTTATTTATGTGTACTACATATACAAAGGAAAAAAAAATCCAGATCTATAAGGTATCCCTGAAAAACCTAAAAAATATCTTTCTTTTTAACCGGCTTTGACACAGTCATACCATGTAGGTGGGCACGAGGTCGAGGAATTCCTGTACTTGTCTATCGTCCGAGGTCCTCCCCATGAGCCTCTCACCTTGTCCAGCGATGACCACGTGTTCCAGACGGAGAAGATCCTTGTCCCGAATCCACACATCTATCAGCTCATTGAGACGATCACCTATTCGACAAAAGGAACAACGTCAACCTAAACGTTTTAAAATATATTGACAAATAAATGCCCACGATAATCTGAGAAAGGGCTTGAAGTCTTGGGGAGGTCATTTAACCCACATTCTGATGCTTCTCCTCAGGTCAGGAGGAGCAGACATCCCTCCCCTCACCCCACCCTAACTTAGAGAGCACGGAAACTCAGGCACTTCAGAGCGCTTCAAACTTGTAGCGCTCTGACGAGTATTGATTGGAAGCATAAAACTTGGTCACTGCACATTAAAATTGAACCATGCGTGTCCAACATAAATTTTAGAATCCATTATTGATTCTTTTAATGGCTCATTTTTTCACGCCTACCACACTTAGCTCTAGTTTTATGGTATATATCTTGAATGTTTGTCTGAATCAGAGTCAAAATTCACTTTATAAAAATTATATTATGATATTATTTACGGAACCCTATGCTTTCGAATATGTAGTTTGAAAACACTATCTTTGTCTTATTTCTCCAGATAAATAATGTCACAAAGAAAATAAATTTAAAAACAATTTAGTTCATTTTAAAAAGTAAAATAAAGATAACACAAAAAGAAACGCTCAAAATCTTGCATCAAAGTTAAAAAATACAAGGTGATTATAATTAAACTGACGATTTAAAACTACTGGTCTGAATGACTTGATATTTTAGCAGAATAATCGTGAGGCAATGACATTTTGTTTGGCGAAGGAAAAAAAAATAGTTCCAAAATGTACCGATAGATGGTGCTGTCAGAGGGGAAAAAAACCGAAAATAGATTCGTTAAATACAGGAATGTTGTTAGCCAAAAGGAAACAATAGAGTTCAAGGGTTTACTAAAAATTTATTTGCGATAAGACAAGAATATATGTTTATAGCAAAAACAGTGATAATGACCAAAAAAAAAAAAAAAAAAAGGAATCTAACAAACACCTTATTTAATGGAACAAACACCTCACTGATGGGTGGTTAAGGCATAAGTTGTTCGATATGGCCACCGCCTTGTTCCGCTACTAATTTGAAGCGCTAAACGGCATGCTCTACAACAGATAGGATGGTATTTGTACTGATACAATGGATGTGGTGGGTGACGCTTACCTTCACGTTTGCTAGATTCTCAATCAGCTCGCTGTAAACAACTTTCTATAGATACCAAGAAATCCAGAAATCACACGGGAGCGTGGTGGCCATGTTGTTGGAAAATGGCGGGTTATGATCCTATCATCTCCGAAATGAGCACTCAGCAGCTGCTTCACAGGAGTAGTAATATGCGGAGGTGCGCCATCGTTCATCAATATTGTGCGATCCATTCACTGACGCTGCTGAAGTGCTGGAAGGACATGGTTTCGCAAAAATGCTCAGGTGTGATCTCCTTGATGAAAAACGGACCAGCAATGAAATCTTCCGTTATTCCTGAAGTTATTCCGTTATCTGAAGAGGTAGTGGCTGTAACTGGAACAGATATTCTTGGTCACCAATATCCTGCAAAGTTGCGTATTTACAGAACCGTGCGAATGGAAGCGGCCTTCGTCAGAACACAGAATGTTTCATGGCTATCCGTAATCCACTTCCCTCTGGGCAAGAAATCGTAGTGCTAAAGATTCACGTGCTTCCATGTCAGCAGGTAGCAGCTGTTGCACATGAGCTATCCTGTACGGATAACAGATAAGGATGTTCCGTAGGACTTAACGTACCGTTTTGATCAGCCTATCCAGCACTCGGCCAACTCCCCGTGCACTGCTAATTCCCTCATCACTGTTCTTGTAATGCTGTAGCCACATCTACCACTGCCGCAGAGGAAACTGTTTTCCTTCCTCGTTTCATGTCAAATGAACCGGTCTCTTCAAATTTAGCAATCATTTTTTGCAGACCATTTGTGGTTATTGTCTCCAATATTATGGATTATAATGTCCGAAACTTCCTGATAGCTGTAAGTGTACAATCATCGTTCTTATAAAAAAGCTTCAAGAGCAGAGCGCGACCCTTCTTAGTCAGAGTCACCATGAAGCAAGGTTTACGGAGTTCCCGCCCGTGATGGGCTATCTCCGATTCTGATAGATGTTGATGGAAACCCTGCTGGAGCTATTCTGATTTCAGCTGTTTCCTCCTTGTAATGACACGAGCGTATTCTTAAAGAAAACACACATCTCAAATAAAAACGCAGTATTCAGACTTTTCTTAAAATTATCTATTCGAATCAAAATCACAACCAACATTCTACCTCCACCACACAAGCTCTTCTCATCATATCATATAAAAAAGTCACCCTCAACAGCGGCGGTGAATCTCGCCAATTGTTTCCTCAGACGTCGCCAGGGGCGGCCAAACATCACACCTTTCCCCCAAGATTAATGATTAATCTCAATTTAATTGTTACCTGAAATTAGAACATTTTGTCCACCATTGTGACGAGTTGTCGAAACGTTACAATACAAAAATACTACATTAAAATTCAAAAGATAAAATTTAAGAATTAAAAATAATTAAATCATTGTAATATATACAATAAAATTTACAAACATATGCTAAAATTATAAGTGAAAATATTATTTACATTCTTCAGGAGAGACAGGCCGTCTAGGCAACGCATCTGCATTCACAAGTTGGCTTCCCGTACAGTATTCTATATCTAGGTGATACCTCTGCAGGGCAAGAGTCCATCGTTATAACTCTAATGACTGCATGGCATTCTTAACGATGTAAGTTAGGGGATTATGGTCACTGATAATCCTAATAGATGCTCCAAAAAATCCATGGTTCGAATTTCTTCAAGGACCATACCATCGCGCAAGCCTCCCTCTCTATCGTTGGCCGTTGAGTTTGTGCTTCGGTCAATTTCTGACTCGCAAAGCAGACAGGATATCGCTTTCCGTTGCAGCTCTGTGATAAAATGCCTGTTTCAGATGCATCTGTATGGATGAGGAAAGGCTGCTCCAATGATGGCGTATGAAGTTCTGTAGTTTTTGACAATTTATCTTTCAGTTCTCGAAAGGATTCTCGATGCACTTCTTTCCGATCAAGGACTTCCGGTGATCTTTTTTGTGACGGAATGAGCAGTTTCTGCGTAATGTGGGATATAATATCTGTAATAGTTCAACAATCCCAGTTCACTTTTAAGCTGGGATTTCGTTCTTGGTACTTCCAACTCTTGTATTGCTCTTGCTTTTTCTGGATCCTGTTGATGCTTCTCAGAGTCTATAATGTGTCTGAGATATTTGATTTGAGCTCTCGCAAATGAACGTCTCTTCGAGTTTACAGTGAAACCAAGCTCATCTAATTTTGTAAATATGCAATCCAGGTGTTGCAGATGAGTTTCAAAGTCAGGGTAAAATATTGCAATATCATCGATGTGAGCTCTTGCGAATTCACTACAATCTTTTAAAATATTATTTATGACTCTTTGAAATGTGGACGCAGAATTTTGAAGTCCGAAAGGTAAAACGATAAGGCTTAAATCGATATTGAGTTCTATGAGTTTTAAAAGATGTATAGTCTTTACTCTGCTCTTCCATTGGAATAGTCCAGTATCCCTTTAATAGATCCTAAGTTGTGATGATGTTAGCTTTACCTATACTATACATTAAATCAACAGCATTTTCCATAGAAAAATCATCTGGTTTTGTAACAGTATTTAAGGTTCGGTAATCTACCCAAAGTCTCAAGCTCCCATCTTTCTTACTAACGCAGACCACTGGATGAGTTATGTCGGCATCACTCTCTTCTATTAATCCTGCTTCCAATAATTCGTCCACTTGTTCATCAACTTTTTTCTTTAAAGCTTCCGGTATTCTATAAATGTACGGTTTCTTCCGTTCCGTATTTGGTCTCAAGCAAATTTTATGTCCTTCAACGTTTGCTTTTTTGAGTTTTCCGGTAAATAATCCTTGATGTTTTTTTAATCAGCGCTTTTAGCTGTTTTCTCTGTTGTTCTTTTAAATGATCCAATTCTATCTCACTCATTTCATTTTTCTTCAAAGGCACAGAATAATCTTTCTCAGAAACTGTTATAATTTCTCCGAATTCTTCCTCATCCTCAAAATAACTCCCACAGCATTGACTCTTGTCTGGAATTTTCGGATTTTGTTCACATGGACTTTACTTTTTCCAGCAGGTAATTTCACTACATAGGAATGCGGCGGAATGACTCTGACTATTTCACCAGGTCCAGTCAACCTAGCATACAATTGGTTACTCAAGTCCGAAATGAGTAAATTCACAAGATCTCCAATATTAAAGCTTTTTGATGCAGTTCTCCTATTAAAATAATCAGCATAGGATTGCATCAGCATAGGTCTCTTCTCGGCAAATACTTTCACGAGTTCATCGGCTTCCTCCATTTTCATCTTCAGTTTCTGCAGGTATTCCACTGCAGATTTGCTCATATTCATAGGTAAAGAAATTTCTCCAGACCAAGCTGATTTTAGCACTGCCAAAGGATCTCTTGCCTGTCTCCCATACATTAGCTGGAACGGTGAAACACCAGTTGTACAATTTGGAACTTCACGGTAAGCGAACAAAAGAAATGGAATGTGCTTAACCCAATTTGATGGACCAGTTCTTATCACATGATGTAACATCTGTTTCAAAACCTTGTTACATCTTTCAACCAAACTATTACTAGCTGGATATGGAGGACACGAAAATTTCGGATGACATCCTAATCTTTTCTGGAATTCTTGGGTGAGTTTTGATATAAAATGGGTTCTCTGGTCACTAGCAATAATATTCGGAATGCCGGTTTTCATAAAAATTTCTAATAAGGCACCGCACGTAGATTTTGCTGTCAAATTTCTCAGTGATACTGCTTCAGGCCAGCGGGAATGTTTGTCCATTAAACATGAAACATATTAAATTTTTTTTTGCTGAAGTAGGTTTAATAGGTCCAATTAAGTCAATATTTACCACTTGAAATGAATAATTCTGGTCTTAGTATAGGTGTAATCGGGATTCTATCAGCTTTCGTCTCAGGTCTTCTCAACTGACAATCTTTACACGTTTTACAGAAATTTTCCACATCTTGGGAAAGACCAGGCTAGAAAAATGAATAACGAATCCTTTCTTTAGTTTTTTGCATTCCCGTGTGAGCACCAAAAATAGATTTATGAGCTAGTTACAAAATTTGTTCTCGTCTTTTAGGAAATACAAGTTGGGTCACCGGCTGTCCTAAAATTTTATCCCTATGGTGGAGGAGATCATCAAATATTATATATATATCCATTTGTTTTCTTTTTCCCTTGAAGGCAAGCATCCTTCAGTGATTCACAAGTTCTCTGAGCTTTTCGTAGTTTTATTACAATTTCATTAGTAGACTCAATTCAAGGGTTGCAATAAAGAAAAAGAAGCTGTTACTTCACTTGGCAGTCCGTTATTCACATTTGGCGCTTCTGTATTACTACTCTCTTCGTTAAAAGAATACTCTCCGATGAACTGATTAACAACATCCTGTGTTATTAAGTAGAGATCATTGAATTTGTCGGTCGCTGCAATGAGAGTATCCACATTATTAAATAAATTCGCTTGATTCCTATAGTGAATTGGGTTTCTACAGACTCGCCTTTATTTGTTTACCAAATGCAGGAGTTGAAATAATATTACTTCCTTCTATATCGAATAAATTAGGCACCAATGATGAATGAAAAATAGTAATTTGTGTTACAGAATCAATAATTGCTTCAATTATTTTGAATTAATATAAACATTGATCTTCTTTAGAGGTGTAACCAGATTCCGATTCGGCTCCGCTTGCAAGTGTGAAGACTGCCCTTTAGCTACTACTGCTTGGTTCGAGGGTTTATTATTCCGATTAGAATCCGCATTCCCATTAGCATTTCTATCGTGCTGCCTTGTAATTTCATTCCTTCTTCGATTATCTACACAAACCCTTAACAGCTGCAGATGACTTCCACAGGAATAGCAATGCTTTCGCTTTGGCATACTATCATCTACTCTTGTAATTTCCCTTATATGGTGAGGATGAATATATTTATTAGATAAAAAGTTCGGTCTTCTAAAATCACTTCGGACCTCATCGAATGGTCTTTGCTTGGCTCCAAAGTAAATGCCGCATTCCTCTGGTTTGAATCATTTTTCTGCCTGTCGTGTGGAAATATGAGATGCAGTTCCATTGTCCAACGAGTCAAACAATTATAAGTTCTTTCAGGACCTGAAAATCTTTTACTTCTCCCAATTTACAATAATATTTCTTTATAGATGTCAATCTGGATACAAACTGGATATGACTTTCTCCCAAGTTTCTCTTTGCTCTTCGGAAGTTTTCCAGACAACCCTGAGGCGTTGGTTTTAATTCTTTTAAAATTAGAGCTTTCACTTTAGCGTAATCATTCATCTATTCGTCATGGATATAGATCAGCACATTCGAAGCTTTATCACCAAGTAATCCTAACAGGATTTCCGCTTGGCATTCTTCTGGAACTTTCTTATGTCTAAAGGCTAGTTTAATCGAATCGAAAAATATATTTCAAGATTCTGTCTTTTGTGGTACAGGTATTGTCAAAACTTCCACTCCTTTAATAAGTTTATCGGGGGATATTTCGCTTTCATCTCCGTTGCGATCACTACCACTCAAACTTACGTTTTCATTATTCCGCAATCTGGCCAGTTCCACTTCGCATTGCAATTCCTCCATTTTTCTCCCATGGTTTTCCTCTGTCTGTTTTCGATTTTCTTCCACTCGTCTTTTATTTTCCTCTTTTTGTCTTCTATTTTCCACTGTCGAAATCAAATAATTTCTAATAAACTGTTCATCTTTCTTATACTCTTCGCTTTCAGTTAGTTTATTCTTTAGCTCAACTAACTTCATGCCAACGGTCGCTACTTCCGCAATTTCATTCCGTACAAGTACTGAATCTTTTTATCTAACGTTCTTAAACATTTTTTTAAAGTCAAAATTCAAACTAGCAACTACACTTTACTAAGCTGTGGTTCTCGAAAGAGAGCATGTTGCAATGACACGAGCGTATTCTTGTGTATATCCTAAAAAAATCACATATCTCAAAAAAAAAAAAAAAAAAAAAAAATCTAAAGAAAGAAAACACAAATCTCAAATAAAACGGAGCACTAGGGCTTTTCTTAAAATTATCTATTGAAATCAAAATCACAACCAACATTCTGCCTCCGCCACAAGCTTTTATTAAGGCTTCGTTTTCATTTGAATCAAGCTTTTTATAGAAATTAGTGGATAACTTTTAAATTTCTTCTTTAAAGGAGGGGTATGCCAGTGCCTTCCTGATGTCGGTGTTTCTCATATACCATTTTGCATTTACTATTTTTCTAAGTTGTATTGGGTTTCTATTATTTTTAGATTTGACTTAGCTGCAAACCCCATGCAGGGCATGCATAAGTCAGTACTGGACGCAAGTAGGCTGTAAAAATAAGCATTTTTGTATCCTTGTTCATTTTTGAATTCCGAGAAATAAGGGGGAAGAATTTATTTTTAAGATTTAACAAGTGTGGTTTAAAAGTTAGATTCCTATCAAGTGTTACACCTAGATATTTATTCTCCAGAAGAACATGGGATTTTTTGTTTATTTATTTCAACCTGTGAAAAATTTGTTTTTCTGGTTCCTTTGAAATAAAACCGCTTCCGTTTTGGCCGCATTTATTTCTATTTTCCATTTTGCCATCCATTCTTCTATAGACTTTAAGTGTCGATTGAGAGATAGCTGTATGAACTTTGTATCTTTGTGCTTGGTCAGTATTACTGTGTCATCGAGAAACAGGCAAAATAATGTAGTGAACTGTTTCGGGATGCTATTTATGTAGCAAGTGAATAGAACTGAATCTTATTTGGTTGCTTGTGGGACTTATGCTTTTATATTTTTAATATCAGAAAGTTCATCTTTAATTCTGACTCTAAACTTTCTGTCATCTAGATATGAAATTATTAGTTTGATGAGATGGGAGGGGGATTTTATGTTCAATTTATTTGTGTATTAATCCATCCTGCCAAACTCTGTCAAAAGCATTTTGTAAAAGTACTGCACCAGTTTTTTTTTGTTTGTTAAGGAAACCTTCTGAAATAGATTCTATTGGGCTTACAAGTTGACGTGTGGTTGACAGGTTTGGTCTGAAGCCAAATTGCACAGGATATTTCTATCTTGTAGGTTGCTATTAAGTCTTTTTTAAATAATGCTTTCTTTTAATTTACTTAAAGTGCCTCACGATTGTTCTGCTAAAATATTAAGTGATTCTAACCAGTAGTTTTAAAATTATAGATTTTTGAAATTGTAACTTTAATTATAATCATCCTGTACAATCAAAGGAAAGAAAAAAACGAGGAGAAAACACTTCTGGAATTTTCGGAAGCTAACGGTTTTTTCAAAATATAGGCATTTAATTCAGATTCACATACATTTAATAATTTTCCAAATAAAGTAGTCGAAAAAAGTTTAGTAAATTTTTAATTTGCAATATTTTTAACAGCAACTACTGCCGTGTCATATAGTAGCCTTTTATCTCTATTTCTACAGAGTTATTTATTCGTCGTATAATTTCTTCAAAGTTTTTCGGATTAAAAATATTGATAATAGTAACTTTATATACTCAATATCTTTATTTTTATAGTAACTTTTAGTTTGATTAAAAGAGCTCCTTTGTCGGTTACGAGGTTTAATTACTGGTAAAGATTTTCCTTTACATTCCCGACTGATTTTTAGTATTCTTCCACAGTTTAAAATTTCATTACATACGTTTTATATTGATCTTCAACTATCAAAAGCAGGATTTCCTAAGCCTTATCAGTTACGTTTAATGAATAATCTTGGAGCTCCAAATGAAAACGAGATCCTTCTTGAGGTGTTAATCTTTTCTACAGCAGTCAATTAATTTGCAGCAGTAACTGCAAAGCATAGTAATGCATTAACTGTAAAGAATATACACCCCATATAAAACATTATAGTCACATTTGGCTTGAAGGCCAGAGAAGTGATACTGTGTTTCATATGATATAACATCACAGTAAAAGTTTCTATAAGGAGGCAAATTAAATCACAAGGTGAGGAAAAGTAGGGAAACAATCCTAATAGTTCAAAGGTATTATAGCAATAAGTAGAAAGGACTTGATCCTCTTTAAATGTGAAATCAAAATAGCTGTCAAGTAAAGGCTAGAGGCATTGGTTGATTACTGAAAGCTGATCTTGATTCAATTTAACGATTATGCGAAAAAGGCGCCTACTTCATTTGTGGTGTGTTTTTCCTGATGTATTTTATATTAACCCTTATTTTATGTTCTTATAAGCATTGTAATATTTTTATATCAATCTAAACTGCAGCAATGAAATGTTTTCCTTTAAAAACAGTTCGCAGTTCTCCCCACGAGTCCGCTTCAAAATAAATACATTTTAGAATGATCACGGTCAGACAAACGGCCAGTTTTATCGTTTATGTCTTCAACATCTTCCGTTTCAACCTCATCAAGTAAGGGTTAAGAAATATTTTTAAAAAAATCCCCAAACCAACCAAAGAAATGACGTGATTAATATTTCCTTCCTCTCTTTTTAGTTAAGGATCATTTTGTCTCTTCGGGATAAGTACCTGAGCTACTGGCTGGAGCCTCAGAGTGTCTGGATCGAGCAGACTTCTGCTCCTCCCCTTTCACGGGCTTTTGTATCTGCTCCTCTTCTTTTTCAGGAGAGGTTTTCTCTGCTTTCGGTTCTTCTGCTTTTTCCTCCTCACTTCTCTCCTCCATTTTCCCTTCCTCCTCCGATGGTTCTTCATTCGGCGCTTTTCCAGATTCCGTCTCTTCTTCTGACTCGGGATCGATGCCAGCTTCAGGAGTCGCCGCTTTCTGCAAAGATGAAGTAATACGCTTTTCAAAATTCATTAGGCAATCAAAGGGGGAAAAAATAGCTCTCTTGATACCCAAACGTACCCTTCATCAATAAAAGTGAGTATTTCATATTTCGTGTACAATAGTCTCTTTAGAAGGTCAAGCGGAGAGCATTTAAGAGAAAACAAGTGTTTATAAGCCAATTTCATTGTCTTTAGTGCGGTATTAATAACAGATATCATCAGATATTCATATTTTGAAATATGTTTTATAATCTACATATAAAAACAATTTTACAATCTACATATAAACATTTGAATGTAAGCTTGATTTTTTTTTATCAATATACCTTTCTACACCCGGATGAAGTCTGGCACATATGTTCCTTAGCGCCTGGAAGCATTAACAGATCTATAAAAAAATTTACGCCGCTCTGAGAAAGGCGTGTAAAAGACTTTTTTTCCGTTTTTTCACTGTAATTCCAGAATACATTATTTAAAAAGATTATCTTAAAAATAAAAATAAACATTTTAATAAAGCCAATCCACTCATTTTTTTTTCCAATTTTCAATTAATTTTTCAAAGTTAATTTGATCAAAGTGTGCATTTATTCCCCTTTCTTTTGTCAAAATATTAATCTTATTTCTCTGATTCATTCATGTGCTTTTACAAATATTAAAATTAAGTTTCCTTCTGTCACTTTTATTACCTTTATTTAGAGACACTCTGCAGGCTAAGTCGTTTGATCCAGCATGTATCTACACTCACTTCCATTCTCCAAAGTGGTGCATATTACTTAGGAACAAATGAAAACTGAATTACTTTTATTTACGCATGCAATAAGAACAATTTTGTGCACTTTTCTACGATATTTTTAAACATTTTAATGAATTAAAAATTGAATGAAATTTTGTGTTTTTTCGGAATATCATTCGAAAATATTGCAGCTCAATTCTTTGCGCATCATTTTAAAATTCAAAAAATTATCTTTGCCGTGATGCAATTTTTTACTATTTTTAAACAATCTTCAAAGAATGTATCAGGCATATTTACCCGCAACATATTTGATACTAGAAGCATTTGGCAGCCAGCTGGTCGGTAAAAATTATTGTTTATTTGCATCTTTTGCAGGTAATTTAGCATTAATGGACTCTTTTAGTAAAGCACTTTTCAGTTTCATCTTTTAATCTTTAAGTTTCATACACTTCGCATTATTTTGAAAGTCTTATAGAGTTAAACTAATTGTGCTACACGCCCCTTTAATTTTCTATCGTTTAACCTAAAATCTGATATATATATACAAGGTCAGAAAGGAGAAACATTCAAATAGGAAGTAGTTTTGAGTGCACTATAGAATATCTTTCATAATTTTACTTAATATAGATGAGGATGATTTAGTAAAAATTTCTCTGAAACAATAAAAAAGAAACCAGTGCATTTCAATAATGAAGCAAAACATCTAGTTAAAAGAACAATAATAAAAAATCTTTAAAAATGTATTTTTTTTTTTAAAAATACCTCATTACATAGTTTTGAAATTAAATGTTGGCTGTAAACACTGCAGTATTCAAAAATATTAAAAATGCGCTTTAAGCAGAAATCTATTCGAAATCGAAAGATAAGTTAATTTTTTTTGCATGATCGTCAACAATAAAAAAAAGAATGAAATAATAGCAGCAACAAAGGACTTAGCTTTCAATTTAACTTTCATTTACAACAATTAAAATATTAAGGCAAAATATACCTAAAATATTTTTAAAGGTTAAGTATAACTAGATTTAAGTTATTCAATAAGACAATCAAAAAGTGGCATCAATGAAAAGCTAATTTATTGAATTTTAAAAGGATATAAAAAAAATCCAATCTGCGCTGTAAAATATTTCCGAAAATTATCATGAAAAAGCGCCAGAGTGTCATTTAACAATTAATAAATTAAAATTCTAATTAAAAAGTTCAAAAATCCCACCGAAGTGCAAATGATCAGCCACGAAGTTAATCTATGCCGTATTTCATGTGTCTCAACCAAACGGTCTGCACAATACAGCCCACGCACACACTCCGCTTTTTATAAAATAAAATTTAACCTTACGTTACGCGTGCATGGAAATCAATTGACTTTCATCGACGTGACAGGAATGCGTTAACGAAAGCTCAAATGAAGCTAACTCTTAGTCTTTTGATATTTTTTAGAAAGATAGATGCAAGAGAAAGTTTTCTGTGAACTTTTAAAATATCTATATTATTAATTCGGTAACTGAGCATTTTTGAAGGCAAACATTTTTCATTTATTTAAAATACACTAAATCTTACTTAAATATACTTAAAATCTAATTGATAAATCATACATTGAATTTCATTCTCTGTTTTAGTGCATTATCACGCCCACTTACACAGATACCGAGCCAGATTAAATGCATCTCATTTCTTGCGATTCTGTACTATCCCTGACCGGTCTGGTGCGAGAAATGTAATTTCCAAACCCAGGTAGGTGTCAAACATGGACGTTGATGGAAATTATATCAGTAGAATGTTTCGACATTTACTATAATTCTTTCTCTTCGTACACAAATAAGAAAAAACTGTGCCTCATCTTCAAACCTAGATCAAAGGGCATTGTAGATTTATAGAAATATTTTTTATAGCTGTTGAACGTTTTTTTCCCTTCTTCACGGAAATCCACTTTCTTTGGTCCCCTTTCTAATTCTTTGCTTGATAGCGTAATATTGGATACAGTCAATCGTTACGACTGTTGTCGATTGAAATTCGGAGTAAAAGTTTCAAATAATTCGAATGAATTTATCTAATGAATAATGATAATTTAAGACTCAAGTAGAACAACACACTATGAAATAAAAAAGAAGAAAATAGGAGGAAGGTATTATCAGGAAATAATTTCGAATCACACTAGACAATCATGTATCCACGATATTTCAAACTCTACCTCGTCCTTTTCTTGGCTCTCCTCCTGCGTCTGGGCGGTATCTTCTTCGGAAATGGGTGCAACTTCTTCTGTATGAGCCTCTTTGTTCTCTTTTTCTTTGGGGGTCTCTTCCATCGCCTCGGAGGATTTCTCTCCAGATGACTCATCATCCGGGGTTGATGCCTGGGGGGAAGCCTGCGGGCGAATACTTGGCTTTGTCGAAGAGCTCATGTAGAATTCAGCTGTACGTCCTTTCTGCAAGCAGAGACACAAAATCATAAAACGAGACTCCACAAAACTATAAATTTCACAATCATGAATGACTTACCTAAACAGGGTGAATCAGAAGTTAGAATAAGGTTTTAAGGTATGGTAGAATACATTACAATAAACATTTTTGGTACAAGAATACATGGGAGCAGGTGATTATTCGAGATCGTTACAAGAAATGCACTAGAAAATGAGTCCTTTTAACAAAAAGAGAGCTGAAAAGTATTTTTTTTTCACAACTACAGATCAAACTGCCTCTGCAAGTAGTACTAAATGCTTGGCATTGTGATTTGCGGTACAATTTGAAAGGTGCCAGATTTTCCGGCAAATGAGTAATGAACGAATAGAAGAGTTACGCCTTAAAATTCCACCTTATATTCCATCAAAGCATGTATTATAATTGTTACTGAAATTTTGGGGTTCTTTTCCGATTTGTTGGTCGATGAAGAAATAATCCTTTAGTAACGAACAACGGCTTTTATTAAACACGGAGACACTAATATAAAGACGACAAATATACAGCCAAGGTGAACACACGTAATACACAGCAGAACACTACAACAAACAGTAGCCCATAAGTAGTAATCGGTAGTAATAACAAACACAACAATCAAACCGGTCGGATAGAATTCAGCAGGAGGAGAGAATCTTCATAGCTTCACTCTACGGTCGCTTCTAACACCTGCAATTCTCAACAGCCTCATCGCTTAAGCTGTATCCAACTGCCGACTCACGACTGGCTACTCCACAGACGTCTCGTTGCTGATCCCACAATCAACACCAGAGCTCGGCATACCGCTCAATTCAGCAATCGCTTGAGCTAAAAACAACGCTTACTCTTCGCTGGACTGATCCAACTATTTGCCATAAACTCTTTCCACGATTATGACTCATTTCACGACTGACTTCGGCTTGAGATTGCCAGCCTTTATAGTTCTCAGATGTGGGCAGAGAAGATTCTGGATCAATCAGGCATATCTCAGTTCCTATTGACTCAATCGCTAAAATTCTGGAAGTTTCCAGTATTATCTATTTTGTCGTAAAAGTCGCCAAATTCTTCGCCAAGTCGCCAATTGGTTGCCAAGTTTGTCGCTAAGACCTGAGATCACTCATTTGGTATCCGAGCAGCACCTAAGAGAGCGGATCGTAAAACGGGCTTTCCAGTGATTGAACCAACTATGCTGAGAAGCAGCATTTCAGATTTGTAACATTATCAAAAGAGAAAGTATTCAGTGATATTGAATTAATGCAAAAGTAATTATTTTTTCACAAACTGAAAATTTAGCTACTTTTTCCAATATTTTCAGTTGTTACGACTTATTTCTTCATATGTTATTTATCTGATATTTTAAACTTACTTTTGATGAAAATTACGCAAAAATTTAATTCCGATGAGGTTAGTTTTAACATTAATTTTAACAGTGAGTAAAAGAGAATGTTCATCATATCTTATTTTTTATTTTCATAAAAGGGGGGAAAATTGATGATCACGTCGAGATGCGAGATTTTATGTTGATAAATTTACTGTCTTGGCAAAACGACCCATTTTTAAAACGATCACCCGAGTATTCCAATTCTTTGAGTTAGTTTTTCACATATCATTTTGGTCACCAAACAAAGTTGAGATCGCCATTTTTAAAACTAATTTCAACAATGAAATGAGATTTTTTTTCTCATATTCATCAATAAATAATCATGTGTAAAAAGTTCGATATTTGAACTCCATATTCATTGAAGAAAATTGAATCGCACAGCGTATCCAATTTGAATTTTGAACCCCGAACTCATTGGAAACGACCCATTTTTAAAACGAATGGCAAATGACAATGAAGAATAGTTTGTTGTGCAAACGCCAATTGAAAAGATTTTCGGGAAATCAGAAGTATCACAAACAATATAGAAAGAGGAAAATAAAAGTTGTGCAACAAGTCTGGTGAAATCAAAAGTATATTTTTAATTCCTTCCGCCGTATTTAGATGAAAAGCAGAAAAAGAATAGATTAATCGATAAAAGAAATCATGTAAGAATCGTGTTTCACAATGTTAGCGGAAGATCTTTAAGGATTCGTAAAAGCTATTGAATTAAGAAGTGCTGCTCCATCCATTAAAAAGCTCTCACATCGCATCATCAAATTATCATTTATTTCTGTGCCCACAATGATCTTTGAATGGTGAAAGTGATAATGATGCAATGAGATGTCTCTTGGTTTATTAATAAGGATCAGAAGTTCTATGAATGTGGGATGATGAAAACACAAGAAAGATATGAAACTATTATTGATAAAATTGAAAAATATAACACTCATAAAAATTTCTTTCGTTGTTTAAATATTAGTGCTTTCGTTCGCAACAAAAAAGAACGACATTATTTTTAAAGCAACCTAATAATTGCAAGTATTTCTGAGAAAAAAGAAAGTAATCACTGATACCAATAAGACAGCGTTTCTCAACTTTTCAGTATTGGCCCAGTTTTAAATCATAACTTTCATCGCCCCCCCCCTTACAATAAAATGTATACAACAATAATGAGTATTGCAATGAGTATACAACAGTTATTGAGTATTTTGGATTCTGTTTTTAAATTATTTTTAACTAACTGCCAAAACCAAGAGTAAAAGTGAGCCAATGTTGGCGAGAAACCACATCTTGCATTTTGGACAAGCGGACAGTGAACAGATGAAGCGAATGAAAGCGGAGAAAATTTAAATATTATATTTGAACTGAAAGCCATAGATAACGTTAAAAGAATATGAAAGTAGAAAAATTCCCCAATGAAAGTTAACCTAGACGGGGTGAGCTAAATTTAGAAACGGGGAATACGTTTTTTAGAATAAAAAAAGAAATAAAACAGAAGCATGACAAAACGAAAATGAAAAAAATAGGAATGTTTGTGCAAGGGAATCCAAACAACCGAGACCGTCTCGAGCATACGCGGAGTAAATGTTTTCTCATAAGAAGAAGGAAAATATTCGATACGCAAGTTTCAATTCCAGCCAGTCTCATTCGAGTCGATCCTTTTATCGCTATCGAATCAATTGTGAATTTGTATGTTATGTATGTTTTCGTGTTAATTGCAATTCACCATATAAAATATTCAAGGCAACAGATTTATGCAGACTCATGAATAAATTTTTAAGCGGAAGCAAGCAAGCATTAGACGATAGTCAAGCTTCAACAAGTACACAGACGACCGTGGTTCCGAAAATAAAATCAAGGAAATATTCTCAAGAATACTTAAATTTTGGGTTTACCAGTACTGAAGTAAATGAAGAAAAAAGGCCCCTGTGTATCATTTGCTCAAAATTGTTGGCCACAGACAGCATGAAACCTAATAAACTTAAACGACATTCGGAAACGCTTCATAGTGAGTACGTCCAGAGAATTCTTCGAATTAAAATTAAAATCATATAACAAGCAATAACAATCATAACAATTTGCATGACAAATTGTTTTCAATACAGCTTGACGAAGCAACAGATAGTAATAAAGATGTTCATTTAATTGCCTATGTTCGAATTTGTGGTAATATTTCAGTAGTAGAACTACTTTTCTGCAAACCAATAGAACTCAAAACATGATCACTCGCATTATTTGCTATTTTAAATGATTTTATGAACGAGGCAAACATAGAATGGAAAAATTGCGTCGGAATATGCACCGATGGTGCTCGTTCAATGTCCGAAAGATTCCAAGATATACAAGCACTTTTAAAACAAAATTCGCCTCGGTGCACACATTGCATGATCCACAGAGAAACTTTGGCTTTGAAAGAAAGGAGTCCTGGTTTGAATATTGTGTTAACTACAGTTGTAATCGTAGTAAATTATATAAAAATGAGACCCCTGAAATCGAGAATCTTTTCCGCACTTTGTGAAAACATAGGTTCAGTACATTCAGCGTTACTATTTTATTGCGAGGCAAGATGGTCATCACGTGGGAAATTTTTGCAACGTGTTTATGAATTAAGAGAAGAAATCGCCATTTCCTAGAAGAAGAAAACAGACAGGAGGCCGAGAATTTTTGCGATAGTTTATTTGTGATGAAAGTGAGGCACTTGGTCGACATATTCGAATACTGAGACTGGCTATTTCTAATACAGTACACTCCCGATTATCCGCGGAATTGGGTGGCGCGGCCGCCGCGGATAACAAAAATCGCGGATAATCCGAAAAAAGCTAAAAACGGGTATAGCAAAAAAGAAAACAGTCATTCCAACTTTGAAAAATCGTTTTATGTACAATAAAAAGTAAAATAAACAGCAGGAAATGTTTAACTAACGCTTAATATTTCAGTATATCACTCAAAATTAACCTAAAATGCATTTTGTTAATGAAAACAGAAAAGTGCTTTGTACTTACGAGAGGCGTCAAGGATACACAGAAAAATTAATACATATGTACTGTTTTAATACTGTAATGTATTATGTAATTACAAAAGCATAACTGTAAAACTGCACCTTTTTGAAAAAATCAGTAAAAAAAAAAAAAACTTTTTGCGGCAGGCGCGGATAATCCGCACCGCGGATAATCCGCCCGCGGATAATCGGGAGTCTACTGTATTAAGCCTTACATTCGAAAAACTTTGCTCTGCAAGACAGGCCCAAGGAAGTCACTAATAATTATTAAATTTGTTTTTAATCTAGTATGTTTTGATTAAATAAGTTGTTTTACTTCAATAAGTTATTAAATATGTCGAAATGTATTTTGTTTTCTATGTGTATGTGTGCTTTCCTTTCAGTCATAATATTTTCTCTTTTTCTCTTTTAAATAATATTTTCTCTTGGATATTCTCGCGCCCCCCTTCTAGTGTGCTTGCGCCCCTCTAGGGGGGCACGCCCCACAGGTTGAGAATCGCTGCAATAAGAAATAATATAAGTTTACTTTTATGTCTATTTTCTATTTGAGCCTAAATAACAGTAATGATTCATCGATTAGGAATGCAGATCCGTGGCCCAAACCCAGATATATATTTATATTTTTCAATTTTAATTTTTTGTTTTGAGAATATGGTGAAAAAAAATGAAGCAAAAGTAGAAAGTCACCAAAACAAAGAAAATTTGCTTTTAAATACTCAAATAAAAGCTTGTTTTTACAAATCAGTTCTATCAGTTTGTCTGAATTCTCTCAATTTCATTTTTTGAAGAATTAACGAACACCCACTTGTGATAATAAGACGGTGAAACCTTTCTTCACGAATAGTGTCTACTTCTTTTTACACATTGCTGCCCTTTTACAAAAAAGAAGAAGAAAAAAAAACCCACTTCAAAAGCATTGAGCAGTTTTTATCGTTGAATCAATTTGAAGTTCTAAAATTAATTAATTAAATCAAGGGTTCCAGTTCTTTATTTCTCTCCCCGTCTTCTGAAATTTCATTAGAAAAAGAAGGCTTTTAGTCCAAAGGATGTTTTCCTTTGAATCAGTAAGATATGTTTGCAATTGTAATGTGAAAAGGATCTTCTTTCTTCTCGCGCATAGATAATGAAAAGAAAGTCAGATTCTCTTGCATTTAGAAAAGAAGTAATTAATATAACAAAAGAATTTAAAAGCCTGTTTTTATGAGTAAACTAAATAATAAGATTTTTTTACCGAAAACTTAGGAATGAAATAAAAAAGGAAACAACTAGTAGGGATATGAAGTACCGAAAGTAAACATGAATTTTAATTTCGTTTATAATATTCAGAAAAATATCATTTACGGGTCGTTCAAAGGCATGAAATAATACAAATTTTAATAAACAACTCTAATTATTACGAATGCCTCTTTACAAATCCCAATTCATTACAGAGATTTTAATTATAAATATAAATTACTGCATAATATTCAAAATATTAATACATTTTTAAAATGAAGCATTTATCTTAATGATGAAAAAAATATACTTTTATCCTCACTGCTAACTGCAAGTGTAAGTTACTTAAAATAAATGAATATTACTTCAAATAATTGTCCTTTTGTTAATACCTGTTTCAAATAACGAACGTGTGGGAAAATAACTGCTACTCGTTGTGCAAATTAAGACTCTACTTCCTTTCACGGGTTTTGCTTAGTATAATCGGGGAAGAAAATGGATGGTCTTCAAAATGCAAGGAAAGTTGCGGATCCCCTACGGTTGAAGTTTCGTTAATAGGTAAAGTGGGTAATCCTGAAAGGAAGATCAGGTAAACCCCCACGTTAAATCGCGCCTGTAATTAATTATCGGCACTTTGATGCAGCCATTTGAATTCCTTAAACAATTCTCAAGCTCTCATTAGAATTCCCACAATTTCAAAAGCAGGATTCAAAAAAACTGTGAGGGCTTACAAGTGCTATCGACAGGTGCTATATATATATATATATATATATATATATATATATGCTCTAACAGCGACAGTTTTGCATGTTTATAATAAGGATGTGGAAAGCTTAATTCCTATCATCACAGGGAATGAAACACGGATGTCTCTCGTCAATGGAATGTCGGTCAAAGTGAAAGCGAAGCAGACACTTTCAAAACTCAAGATCATAGTAATAGTATTTTGGGATAGACAAGATGTTTGCTATGGGACTTTACGCCGCATAGAATAACCAATCCATTCGATTTCCTACAGTAAGAAAGAAAACTTCGCCGAGTAATCCGAAGTGGTTCGGAAAGCTCTCAAGCAGTATCGTATTGCTTCATATTGATGCAAAGCCCGCAGTGGCCTGGTGGTAAGATCTCGGATTCTGAACTGGAGGGTTTCAGGCTGGAGACCCGATTTCACCGAAGGACCTTCGTGTAAGTAAGTCTGCTGCACGTTAAATCCGTCGGGACCAAACGTCCTCCCATTGGTGTAGTGTGGAAATTTGGAAAGAGGGATGTCATCTGAAATTTGGTTCAAAATGACGAAGTTCGTCCCAAAATAGCCCTAGTGTTGCTTTAAAGCAGGACGTTAATATAACTAAACTAAAATATTGATGAAAGACCGCATTGTCCGACTGAAATATAAGTTTTTTAAATATGACTTTTTCTACCATTCCCCATTTGGTCGGAACTTGTCCCTAGAAATGGACATTTTTTCCTCCTGAAGATATTCTTGGGTTGCACTTATTTAGACACTGACGTAGAAGATGATAAATGTTAAACTAATAAGACAATATAGTAAGTGAAAGAGAAATTCTACAGTGTTTTTATATTTTCTTTACTTTTATTTCAAAACCGACCTTCATTTTAAAAAATAACCCTAGTGCAATTTTTATTTTATACGATTTTTGTGTATGTCAATAAATATTTTTAAAAAAATTTGAATTGTCTTCTGATGTGTTCTTTGTTAAGAACATGATACGCTTTTCGCAATCACATGACAGTTTTCTGATTACTTGATGCTACCACAGATGACGCAATAAACAGGAAGCACCAGAATGAAGAAAACTGGAATTGAAATTAAAAGTGAAATCTGAAACGTTTTAATATAATACGTCAGACGAAACTAATATAAACGTCATCTCATGGAAATATATCATCCGTATTTGGAAGTTCTTTTCTTACGGCATTTCAAGAATTGCTTTTGCAACTATTCCCTCTTTACAAATCATTCCAATATCACTAGCCTAATTCAATTATGCTTCAAACTTAATAAACATTTTTTTTTAAATGTCTATATTTAATTAACATATATTTCACTGTCCAAACTTATTGAATTAAACAAAAGAATCAAGAAGCAATAAAGCAGAAATTGAAGAAACCAAAACGTTTTTGTTTAATGCAAATCGTTATATTTATATAAAGTAATGCATTCACTATTTAAAATATAGAAGAAATAATGAGTGTTTCGAAGTGGATACAGTATTTTAATGAGAAGAAATATCATTCGGCCTTGATTTTTAACCAGACATTTTTGAATAAATTCATTGAAAAGCAATCTTCACAAAGGGCAAAGCATTCAGATTGTATTAAAATGCATGAAATTGTCTTAAAGAACATATCCTTAATGTATTCGGAATGGCGTTAAACATCATATTAAATTTATCCAAATGTGAAAACTTTTGGATAAAGTTTAAAGTGTTGTAACCGCTTGCAGAACTGATTCTTATCAGTAACACAGCCGTCTTGTGAACATGACTATTGATTGACATTTTTATGATCGGTACGGAAAAGTCATACATCCGTAAAACTTTCGTTCTTTTTTCGAATACTCTTCCTCTTGAGGCTGATATTTTATGAAATTTTAGAGAATCCATGTTCATAATAATTAACAGCGCGAGAGGGCTAGACAACTTTGTAAAATGCTAAATTTAGTCTCTTACACAATTTTCAAAGTGCCCTTGAACTGTTTAAATATTTTGTAATCACAAAAGGTATCATTCAACAATCCTTACCTGGTCGAGGATCATGGGGTCTGCCCCGGACGTTGCGAGGAGCGTGTAGAGGTATTGGTTCTTTTGCTGTCCGGTTATGTGAAGAGGAGTTCGCCCATTCTGCGAGTAAGAAATCGGTTTAAGATGAAATACTCCATAAAGCCATACCAATAAATATATATATGCATTGAAATGAAATTACAAAGAGAGTGTTGAGTTACTTATGAGACAATGCAGAATATTTGAATGCATTATTCAGAGTTAATTAGAGCGAGTTTTTGAAATATGCTTAATCTTTTTTGATAACTAAAATATTTGAACTATTAAAATTTTAAGTTTTTGTATGCAGCAAGTAAATTGTTCTGGCATTTGAAAGACCAAATTCAGAACGCTCTCAGAATGTGTATCAGTTGATAGTCAACTAAAAACATTCTATCCAAAATTGCAGATTAACAATCTACAGCATAAAATAAAGCACTTATCGCATTTTAACATGACCAGCATATATTCATTACTTTAATCGTTTGGCAAATTATCCATTCATTAAACTGTTTGAAAATACGATACTAAAATGAATGTAGCAGTTTGGTGCTGTAAATTAGAACGTATACTTCCTATTTTCATTTCAATTCCTTTCAGAAAAATTGAATTGAAAATAAATTCCTACTTTTATTTTATCTAATAAACTGTTAAAAATATCAAATTTTTAACATGTGATCGTATTTTTAAAATATTATTTCTTTTCATTCTTTATTTACAAGTTCATTAAAATACTGAATAAAAATAAAAACGTTTGTCTTTATAAGAATTTTACTTACTGAAATTTATACATCTGTTTTCAAACACTTATTAATATTATTATCGAGAGAAGCCAAAATAAATTGCTTCATAATTCCTCTATGCATATTTAAAAGTCAACGGATTAACAAAAAATGCTGTTATGGAGACAACATTCTTCATAACCAAGAATTCACATAACATGTAAGAGCATTAATTATAACGCTTCTATTGACACGCTAACGACTTTCTCTCCAGGTAATTCTGAGATTCATGGTTTCAGGACTTTTATACCCTTTCCCAGCTGTGAAAACTTCTGTAAAGTGGTAATTTTTGCGAGAGAAGTTTTTCACCCTCAAAATCGAAAATGAAATATGAAGTTTATTCTCATCGTTTGATCAAATAGCGAGAAGAATGTAAAAATAGCATAAATGCAATTTCGAAAGAAAAACGACTGATGTGGTTTATGCAATTATGTTGCTATGTTAAAAGCGACAATTTGGATGTAAATAAATGTCTTATACATTTTCGTTAATGATTTATTGTTGGTCATTCTAATTGTGTCCGAATGACTGAGGATGAAGATGTGGGTTTTATTCTGGCACAAGATGCTTTTATAGGATAAACCGTGCCGAAGCTTATTCGAAGGTTCAGAACATAATTGTAATTTTATTCAGAAGGTGAACTAAAAACCAGATAGATGGGATAAAAGCTGAGATAAAAGAAGTTAAAGAAGTGTAAGTGAATAAAATACCCGCTTCCTTAAAGAATGCAAACATGTTGATATGATTTTTGACCGATTAGGAATGGGAACGTGCAGATCGCAAATATCCGAGCTAAAATGCTTACAACGTAAAGAAGACAGACCTGAACTATCTATTTAAACATGTTCTATAGTTAAAATGTCTCCACAAAGACAGCAAGTTGGTGGACTACACGTTGGATCTGAGAAAAGTAGATATTTGTAGATTAGCCTCGAATGATCAATCCTTGATCGGGTTAGGATGGCATCGTATCTCCAACTTAGAGAAGAAATCAATGATGTTATTGTAGGTTTGACATTGTACAACTTATTTTCTGTATTTAAATTCCATTGACTTTGCCAATTTCGAAAAATCTATTTTCGAACAAGTGCTCGCCCATCAGCTTAATACTTTTCTCTAATACAGTAAAGCTAAATATGCACAGCTGTTATAATTCAACTTTCTGTACTTAAAGAGTTGTGCAGGGCCAGAATGGCATGAAATTTGAGTCACAGAAACTTGAAGTCACGTGCTGGAAATTTACTAAATGAAAAATAGTACAAAATAGCGTCGATAAGTGGCGATGCAATTCATTTTATGAGTCATAATGACGTAGAATTTGAAAAGCATGTGTTCGATTCTGGCGTAACTGAAAGATTAAGGTACAGGGTTGAAGCCAAAAAGTTCATCCCCCCCTCCCCAACGCCACAGAAAAACATTAGCATCTACCACTAATTGCATACAAACGCATATATATATATATATATATATATATATATATATATATATATATATATATATATATATATATATATATGACTAGCAAAGTGCAAGACAAGCAAAGCACAGACTGCTGTTGCATCATGCTGACTATGGAAATGAAACTCTTTTTAAAAGAATGAAGAGAACTCCCATGTTGCAATTCCTTCGGTTGATCAGGATACACAGCGGACCACTGACAGACACCGCTCTATGCCTGAAAGCCGGATATTTTATCTGGTAGAGGACATGTTGTAGACCCTATAGTCGTAGAAGATATGACCTTGTCCATCGTAAAAATGCTCGTTTATTTAAATAATGTCTCACCCTATCTTTGATGTTGAGAAGTGTCGGGTATTTGTCCAGGAAGTAGTTGACGACGTTCAGCTGGTCGTGGAGAACGGCATGATGCATGACTGTCGAGCCGTCGGCGTTCTTCGCCTTCAGGAGATTCTCGTCACTTCCGATCTGCTTGTCCAGCGCTTGCAGGTCGCCCCTCTCCACTGCGTGGAACAGTGAGCCCAGACTCATCTGGAAATAGATGTTTATATAAACGTTTTTTTTTTTTTTTTTTTTTTTTTATAGAAACGGCTTATCGTTTTATAGGCCGCTTCAACCTTAGACGCGAAAGTTTAGCTTGATGGATTTTATTGGCTCAAGAACCATTTATTATTCGGTTCAATCGCCAAAAATATGATGAGAGTGAAAATCTTAAAAGTCTGTTTATAAGTTATGTCTCTTTTCAGGAAGCATCAGCTTGCAAAGTCTGCTAAAAATTAGTCGCCAGGTAAAGTACAATATCCAAAACAAATAGTAATAGCCAATCATTTTTTAAAGAGTAAAAAAAAAAAAAAAAATGGAATTGGAGAATTTCATGAAGGATATCTTTTAATGTGATGTAGGAGAAAGAAATCAGTAGATGCGTTGATTACTGTTTTAGAATATTGGCATACATTGAGGTGCGAGTTCCTACAACAACAAATGCTTGTATGTGAGCTACGTGTGGCCAGTTCTTCATCTGTTATGAATTTTGTCGAGTTTTCCATTGGGCAAATTAGGCCAACAATCAATTAGGTCTTTTTTGCTTGAAGCTTAGTTGCCTCTTTACGGTTCCACTGTTTTTGCTATTTTAATTGAAGGCTGGATGTAGCAGGATTTTATATCGTTGAATGGAACAGGAGAGATTAAAATTTTAGTAGCATATTTCGCTAGATGGTCCACCAAATCCTTTTCAATATGCCAACGGAACTTAGCAGAAGAGAGTATTAAATCCCCTCATTATTTGTATTAGTTATGAATTTCTCATTATTAGTGTTGCATTACAAATATCACAAATATTAAAAGAACAGTGGTGAACTGAAATGATGGAGTGGTGTCAATGATTCCAAGACAGTGAATCGGAATAAATGATATAGTTATCAGGAGGATTCTCCGAAATTTGAGATATGCACGAAGGATCGCAGTGATTTCTTTCGTAAATGTTTAATTAATCGCAAAAAACAAAAACCGTTAAAACTGTGAATAATACGCTAATGCATGTTGTTTAGAAATCGCTCTTATTACTTAATATCACAATCAAGTCTAAACAAATCACAAAACGAAAATGTTCCTGACTGCTCCATTAAACATTTTTACAATTGCAATCAATTCAGTTTCGCTAATTGACAAAGCTGCAAAATATTATTAGAAATGCTTTGGAGAGGGCTCTCGTCAAATCATCCAAATCTCCATTCACTGAGAAGAAAGAGGATGTAAAAGAAATCAAGAAATAGATGTCAAACAAAAAGCTTACTCGAGAACGAAAGTAAATTGAATTTTCGCGATGAACTTTATAACATAACTATGAAAATTATTAGCCGTATCTTCCAAAACAATTTCACAAAAATGGTTTATGCATTATTTTAAACTTAAAAAAAAAACCTTTTTAATGGTATCAATTCAATTTTTGTACAATTTTTTTTCTTTATTTTTAAAATTCAATTTAATACATTGCGTTACGATTTTGATTTATGATGAATCCTCAAATTATTCAATCAAGTACTTTTCTAATGTAAAAATTATGATTAAAAAAATTGCTCTCTTTGGGAATTTACTCAGAAACAAAATTTCACTTCCGCTTTTATTTTGTAATATATTTAATTTCAATCCTCAGAAGGAATTAGGATAGGAATAGGAATTTTCATATTTTTCGATAATTTCTTTTGCATAATTTCTACAGCTCATTTATTTCAGTGCTTCATCAGTTTGCATTTCGTTCAAGCAACAGATATTCAATAAGAAAATATTTTTTTTCTTTTTATGTATTGTGATATGCGAAAAGGATTATTGTATGCATGATTTAACAGTTTTTACATTCTATTAACATAAATATTAGAAATCGTGTATATATGTCTTCTTAAATTCCTTATGAGCGTGGTGCCATTATATGGAATCACAATTTAATTAAATACATTTATTAACTGATAGTTAAGTTTCAAAAATTTTGAACATATTTAAGACTTTTATCGAGGAAATAGAACTGTACTATTTGGTGAAGGAAAAAATGGCTAAAAGAATCCTATTATTACAGAAAAATCAAATTTTCTGACATCACCTACACGGAGATTCAAAATGCTACGAGTCAGATCACCTTCAAATAGCAGAAAGGAATTGCGGGGAAGATTTTCAGTTTTGATAAGACAATATACTAAATGATATCACTTAGGGTATTTCGGTGTTTTTGTGATAGCGTGTGTGTAAACACATTAAGGTTTCGATTTTATGGTGCTTTTAGATTGGCATCAGGAGTATTTAAACCCTTTTTGACCTATTATCGATATGGCTCTGACTGTTGTTGTTCAACTTACTTAAAAGTGAAATTTTGCATTAAAATCAGTAAATTAATTTACCGATAGGAGAATTAACTTTTGTTCAATTAATATTATAGATTTCTTTTATTTCATCTACATATTACTTAAAAACTTTTCAGCAACAAAAAAATGCCATAATGTTAGCTGTGGCCATCGTAGAATAATGAAATATTTTGTCAGTTTCCTTGGGCCACATCTTCAAAAGATAACCTTACAGCATTATTTTACGACATTTCTGTAAGAGGTTGTTCTGAAACCCTCAGATCTATGATTCGCGAAGAATTCTATTCTTCACTGGTTAAGCCCAATATGAATGAACAGTATTATGACAGCATCTTCAAGAACCCTATTTATCACAGTTTTTTTTATCCTCTTTTTAAGATGAATGTGTAGCCAATAGATAATTATATCAATATCATTGTTATGATGCAACTTGAATTACTGAAGGCATACACTCACTACACGTTTTAGCAATGGCAAGAAAGCTGGGTTTATCGTATTGCAGTGAAAAATCTTGATTTTGAAGCAGCTCCGATTTGTTCAACTGAGTTATACCCAGAAATGTTAGATATAACTATCTTAATCAAACAAGTCAGCGTAAAACTATTTACATAATAAACAAGTGCTCTTTACAATGCTTCAACAAATTTGAGCAACTGGGACAATTCATTTAATTTCAACCCTCACTAGAGGATACTCCCTAATCTCATTAAGAAAAATAAGGACATACTATTATAGTAAATCCATCGTTTAATTTCAATATACTTAGCCGGGGCCAACGGATTGAAATGTAATGAAAGGAATTCAGATTCTACAGAATAAAATTATTCGCACCATGACGAATTTCCATAGTGCATGAGATGTATGATCATATGCAATTACCTAAAAATTGATAAAATTGAACATTGACTTCCTTTAAAAACTTTCTAGATCATCTCTAATAACTTTAAAGAAATCAAATCAAGAGCCATCCAATCATCATATCACTTCTTATCAAGCCACTCTAACTTGAGGGTGCCTGAGCCGAAATCTTCAGTTTAATGCCATTTATAGGAACCTCAAAATACTAACTTCCTTAAAAAACTTTTTTAATTAGATTCTGAGTTGTTTCCGTGAGCGAGCTTAAATTTTTCTCTAGGTTAGGCTTTCCAGCTTTATACAAGGTTCCTTTTGCATCACTGAAAGTGAGAAAAATATCATAGTATTGACTCAAAAGAATATCTTAGTCAAGTAAACGATAAATAATTGACACATCTATCTAAAACCCAGCACAGGTGTAAAGTTAAGAGGACTTACCAGATAGTGTGGCAGAGACTTGAGATACTGCCTCAGATCTTCATTCCAGGAAGTCTTACCTACGATGTGCTGTCCGTATCCTTCGTGCACGAAGTCCTTTATGCTCTCCAGGTCACCATTCTGTAACCAACTGTTAATTTTGTCCATAGTCATCTGAGGCAGAGAGCTACCTGCGCCACTGATGCCTGTGAATTAAAACATTGCTTTATAAATATGCTTGAAAATAAATATCTACAGATTGTTTTAGCCCTCCGTTTGCTTTAAGACTAAATAAAGTTGACATTCGCGAGACGTTCAGCATCTGTTAAATGTTCACCAAACGGCCGACATCTTTGATAGAGGCAAGAAACTGAAGTTTCTACTGAAACAAATTCAGCCCCCCCCCCTCCAGTTTCAAGCAATATCTTACAGTTCCCTACATGTGGAGAGGTCGAAAAAAAATCAGTTATTAGTTGGAAAAAAATATCATTCGGCAAGGAGTTCTTTTATAGATTGTGCGACTAACAGAAGGCTAAATAAATGTTGTTTATGACGATTTCCGAAAATTATTTTCTTGAAATTACTTGATTTTAAGAAAATCAGCTGTTAATATTGGTTATATTTGATTTCAGATAAATTCTTAGATATAGCTTCATCTTCACGATTCCATTAAACTGATCGATATAAAAGCCGTGTTATTTTAATTGTTTTACGCGTTTATTGTGTGCTTTAACTGTTCAAAAGGAGACCACAAATCATAATGCTATAAAAAAGAAAAATGTCCAGTCTATTTATCTTCTTCATTTCGCAGTATTGTAATCCTATATTTACTGATCTGATCTGCCATGAGGTATACTGTGAACTCAGAATGACTGGACCGCCTCGATCGCACTGGCGGGAACTATAGTTGAGTCCTAAGGACCATCACTGGCCACGGTACAACTCTTTCCGTGGGAAACACGTACCATCTTTGATAGGGGGTAGTCGGCCCCACACCATTTCTAGCGAGACCCAACCACCATGCCGGAAGCTTCTCATCCACAAATCTGAGGTACCCCGGTGGGACTCAGTCTTATTGTAACCACTTTCTTATCCGCCTTGTAAAGTACACATATATTAAACAGAATCCTTCTTATTTAACTTTCAACAAATGAAAAAGGCACGCAATTAAATTTTTGAAGAAAAGAATGAAAATTGTTCGAGCTTCAGAACAATAATGTATCTAGTGTTGGAAATCAGGCAAAAAAAAAAAAAAATGTTTTTAAAAACTTACCAAAATTCATGAAAAGTTTGCATGCCTATTAAATTGGGGCCATTAAAAAGATAATTTTTTAACTTTGGAAACGGTGTTGAATTTATTTTAATACACTAATATTTTTGAAATCGCGGAAAAATGCTAAAATACAGCTTGATTTTTAATTAACTAAAATTTAAAAAAAAATCGCCAAGAGGCGCGCATTTTTACGTTCCAAGGTTTACATATACCTAATTTGGTAGTTGTAGGTCAAACAGTCAGGCCTATTGAGTTGCCAACACATACATTCTTCATTATTATTAGTAGAGATGTATCGTGATCGCCACTTCTAAGATAGCACACAGTTACAGCTTTATGCTGCCGCAATAGCGATCAGTTTGGAGAAATTGTTTACCGAAAACTGGTTTCAACATCACAGAGATTAAACCATTTCTCAAGTAAGCAAGTATTCGGATATCATTTTCACTCAAAATCAAGTATCTGAATAAACTGCGCCGAATCTCAAAATTATGTACTGAAGGAAGGAAAATTAGATTGCAAACCAAGTTCCACGTGTAATCAGACAAACGTTTAAAGGATATGTTGCAAATCTGCTAAATTATCTTGATGAAACCGCCTTTTTTAAATAAGGAAGAGAAGCTAAAATATAATTTCGATTCGTTAAAAATGACCACAAATTAATTCGTAATTGTAATTGTCAGAATGAGCGAATTTTTATGTGACTAGCAGTTATGGAATATCTTTTTGCTCATAATTTCTAGTGGGAATATTTACTAGTTGAATGGAATGTATCCTCATTCGGGCAATCAAATTATCAGATCTTGTTCAATCAATACATCTACTCACGCCATTTCAATGGGGTCAATTCATGTGACGTCACATGCCATGTACTTCTTGCGCATGGCATTTACGTTTCATCCGCACCGCTTTCGTCTATAAGTCTGCCATTAACGTTCTCCGTCAAGTATGAAGCGGATTTTTTGTTTAAATTTGAAGTTATAATTTTTGAGTCATTTTCTTTCCTCTTATTATGTGCTAACAAAGGAAATACTGATGTGCTGATGGATGCATGCTTTTATGCGAAACACAAGAGTGACTGTCATGATAAAATGTTTTCTTATTTTCCTTTCAACAATCCTGACTTGGGTTGATAGCTTTGGTATAGATTTTTTCAAGCCTTCGAAGTCGGTGAATGCTCCGATCATTTTGAAGAATTCATTCAGTGTGTATCCATTTATTAAATATAGTTGTACCAGTAATTTGTTAGAAAAACTCTTCGAAGAAAAAGAAATCGGTAAGCGATTTGCCGTCAAAAACAATCAAACAAAATCGTGAGTGTATTTCTAATTTACTTTATTCACATTTGATGAAATTTCTGATAATTTTGAATATGCTTAGAACGTTTTAAAATGTTTACATAAATATTACATTGCATTTTTTTACAAAATTTTATCTAAATTTAATTAATGTAAGTAAACAAACTTCTGTTGCAAAAATAACAACTGCTATAATGCTAAACTTAGGTGGAAGTGAATATTACTAGTTTTCTAATTACATTTGCAGATTTGTGATGGATTCAAAGTGAATTTATATCAAACAACTTTTCTATTGTTAAAAATGAAATGTCAATAGTTTATTGTATTTAAACTGAAATTGACTGTCATCATAATATCCTGTTATAACACTGTGCACCTCAGTGATTTCGATTTTAATAAATAAAGGACTTTTCATTGAAAATCCATATCAGCATTTATTATATAATTTTTATTCACAATTTCATTGCTACATGCATGTTTCACTTTTATTTTTCTATTTCTTTAACATATCAATTTTGAATTATAAAATTCTATGAAAGCATAAAAGTGTTTCTTTCAACTCCTCTTTAAATCCTATTTAACTTCTCTCTCTCTCTCTCTCTCTCTCTCTCTCTCTCTCTCTCTCTCTCTCTATATATATATATATATATATATATATATATATATATATATATATATATATATATATATATATATATATATATATATATATATATATATATATATATATATATATATATATATATATATATATCATGACCTTATTCTTGTTTATTAAATTTACTGTATTGTATGTTTTTGTTTTATTTTATTATATTCATTCAATGTAATTTTATGAATGTAACTTTAGCATTTTAAAAAATTTCATAAATGTTCTGCTTTAAAAGTGTATTGTTCAACATTATGTTTTTATTAGTGATAAAAAAAACTGTTCTTTAGTATCTAGGATGTTTCTGTTGAATAAAATTGATTTCATCATTTACATTGACATTCTTGACATACTGTGTGTATATTAGTTCTAAGTGTCTAGAAAAATAAATTTTGATAAATAGTAAATAGTTTTTTTTTTAGTTTTTTGAATTAGTGAGTACATTGAAACATACATTTGATCATATTTTTCAAATAATTATTACATATATTTTATCTCTCTGTCTCTCTCTATATATATTTGTAATGTGTAAATAAAAATTATGAAAGCGTGATTTTGTTTGTTTTCCTTTAATGATATCTACAAATTAAAATGAAATTATTTATTCATAAGTTGCATAGATTTAAAAAAAGGTATCCATACCTTTTATATTTCATAATTTGAAATTGTAAACATAATTTATTCAATATATACTAATTTGAATTTCATGTTCTTTCCTCTGAGCAAACTGAAAACTTCAAAGTCTCAATATTTATAAAAGTAATTACATAAGAAAAAATATATAATAATTTTATTAGTAAGCTTTAAAATATTAACTTATCTCAGAGTAATAATTATTTTTAAAAGAACTAACTGGGGGAACTATATTCATAAGATTCAACATTCAATACTATTTAAACAATATGTAAAAAAGAACATATGTAATTTTTCAAAAACACTGTCATAGTCATTTGTCAAAATGTAACCTTCTGATAAAAAAAAAGGAAGGGGGGGGGGAAGAATAAAGAAGCACCAAACGAATTAAAAAGCGATGTTAATTAATTATGCAAAAACAATAATTCCATTGAAAATACTAATTAAAATTTTAATATAAGAAATAAATATAACTAAGAAAATTTGGAGAAAATAATTTAAAATAATATCCTTAAAAAAAATCAGAAGTTTTTAATAATTGATCGGCTAGCGTAATATTTACTACACAATGGTTTTGTCAACGTTATCGGCAGACATCACGACATGAGCAGACGGTTGAAAATTGAACAGAAGCGGTTTGTTTGGTACCTGACACGTGACCATGAATTGACCCCATTGTTTAGCATTCATAGCAGCTTCCAACTGAATCGGTACAACTTGAAAATTCAGCATCGATTCGGAATTTTTCACAGCAGAAGAACTGAATTTTCTCAATCTTTCATACTTTTTACCGCATTGTTGGGTACTGGAACCGACGCCATTTTCATTATTTCAGAGAATTCTTTTCGCAATTTTGAACAAATCGTATTTTTTAGGTGAGGATGATTTTCTATAATTAACCGCATGATAAAGATGCTTAGAAGTAAGGCGAGTTAATTACCCGGCAACTTCTTCATCCGCTGCTGGGGTGGGGGTTCCGACCTGCTCCTTTGCTTCTTGCCGAACTTTTGGGCTTGGTTGAGCTTGTGGGGGATCGGCACGTGATGAGTGCGATAATACTCCGGAGATCGACCTTGCTGTAAAGGGGTAGACAAGAGAAAGGACTTAAATTCCGAATGCATTCTTATCGTATCAATAAATAGTTTTCATTAATTAAAACTAAAAAAATATAATACGGCTACAAATGAGTAAGAAAGAAAAAATTTTTAGGACAAATTTTAATAAGCGTCCAACAAAGTTGAATTTACTTTATTATAAATATTTTTTACATTTGAGTGGATATTTTATTATAATTTTTCATAATAATTAGTCAACGTTAGTCATAAATAGGTGCCTTTTCAGAAAATTTTTAAGCCAAGGCTTTTTTCACAAAAACCTTATTTCTGTCATTATCTAGACCTCAAAAGTTCCCTGCTTTGCCGAATGATCATGGGACGAAGTTCAATCCCTTTTGTTAAGATGATTTTGAGGTTTCAATATATCATAGAAGAGCCAAAATTGGAGCACGCATTCAATTTTGGCTCATGACTATTCTTATTGTCAAATAAAATTGTTCTCACTTGATAATTTGGAATTTTCAGCAGCATATTTCCTTTTTTTTTTTTTTTGAAATTCTCTTATCTTCTTGAGATAAAACACACGAGAATAATTTTATTGAGATGCCCAAAATTCCTTACATTGTCTCTGATCCTTGGGTCCGCCCCAGCTTCCAGGAGTATCTTGAAGTAATTCGAAGCCCCGGGCTCTCTGGACATGGCTGCTGCATAATGCAGGGCAGTGCGCCCTTCCTAAAATGAACAGAAACATTCTGTCTTAAGAAAAAGTGTCATAATTTTTAAACTGTGCATCGTAAAATATGTAATATCTATTTAAATAACTATTACAATAACCATTTTTAACTTACGGCTAACATGCTGCTCAAATTAGCTCTATTTATGCAGTCATCTCTTACTCAATATCAGATACAATCAATTAGTTAAGACAAATCATTGAAAGAAAATACAACCAAACACCAAATGATATGCTGCAACCTCATTTAAACCTTTAACCTTTACCTTTAATGAGGTTGCAACCTCATTAATTGGCAAAAAACAAAACAATGGCCATTATTTCGGAATTTTGAGTAATTAACAAGATTTCGGATTAATTTAATTATTTATAGTATTTAATACCGATGACGGATGGCTCTTTCCGTAATTAGGTTAACAGATGGTAAACAAATGTGGTAGGCCGGACATGACCTTGACAGAAATGAGAGGAATTTTTAACTTTGACTAGGTGTACTTTGACTGGGCAGATTCGAAATCATAATTTCTCACCACAATGAAACAGGTTGGTCAGAAGCCACAAAGTGATATGTGTCACTGGCCCGAATTCAATTTGTTAAAGAACTTTTTCAAGCGGGGAAATATTTGGATTATTAGTGACTCATGTCTCCGAGACAAGATATAATGAATAAGCTATTTAAAAATAGCAAAACGCACACTAGCATTCCTTGAGAATATCTTGTAATATCAGCATATTTAATAAAATTTTCCAAAGTTACTATGCGATCAAAGATGTTACAAATTTCAAGTATCTGCCTAACAGATTGAATGTTTCACAGATAATTTACCTTCGTGGTAGCCTCATGAGAAGTTTTTGACACAAAGTGACGTCTGATAGAACAACTGTGGTGCGCATAATATATTGTAAGATCTTCATAGTGCTTCTATTTCCTTCTGATTTTTTAATTTGGCCCAAATAAGAAGTGTAACACCTAAATTCATTAGGGATTTCCTAAATTTACTACTTTTTTTATTTCTTGAATTTAATTGGCACAATTAATTGGTATTTAATATGCAGCTGAATTCAAGTATATAAAGAAAACTCCAATTCAATGCGGCACAAGGTTAAACAGCTGCAAAAAAAGTTAACAAAAGGCACCAGTTATGAATGAAGAGAACTAATTATGGGTTCATCATTCCCTGACATACCTTATCCCTGGCGTTGACAGTCTCCGGGAACCTTTCTATGAGAAAGGCGAGTGTCTCTGGCTTGTTCATAAGCACAGCTCTGTGAATAGGAGCCATTCCGAAATGATCTTTGGCCAGCACCATATTATCCGTCTCATGCAACTGGTTCTGCAATTCGGTCAAGTCGTCGTTTGAAACGGCAATATGTATGGCCTCGATTTTTCGCACAAGTTTTGGAACCTAGAAGAAAGAATGAGAAGTTTTAATTCTGACCAAAATTAAACAACCTTCTAATATACAAAGAACGAGAGAAATGTGTATCTTCCTCAACTCTTTTTATATTCATCGAGTTTTTTAAATCCTCAGAGTTTAATGGGAAAGCTAATAAAAAAGATGCGAATAGGCATTGTTTTGTTTGGCAATTACAATTCTATCACTACTTCTAATTTCTACAGTAAACTTGAGTTTTTAAGAGCCGCCATAACAGGCATTGGAGGAATCCATTGTCATTTTTTTTAAAAAAAAAACAATTATTTCTGAACTTAGTTACCTCAACATTGCTTTACTAAGTTTTTGAAAATAGAATTTAACTAAGAATTTTATTCAAGAGTATTTTTAATATGGATGCTCTCCAGTCATTTAGAAGAAAAAAAAATCCCTGTAATCAGTATGAAATGCTGCTTTATAGAACGAAAAAAGATCCGAGATCAGAAAATAAAGCTGAATGCTGCTTGCTTTAAAAATGATCACATGAACTCGCTACTCAATTATAAAGATTGTTTTGAAACAAAGAGATCGACACCTGCTGAGGAATTTCTTTTAAATGGCAACGAAGCTTTTTAAAAGCATTGGAAATTTCTTCAAAAACTACTTGAATTCTGTCTAATGAAGAAGAATAGAAATGTTTTTCTAAATAACTTTTGTTTAAGGCATGCCCAAATGAAAAATGGATGCTTGCGGACCGGTGTTGTATCTAATCGTACCGGCTTTATGTGTTGAAAAGCACATCATGAAATGGTGATGTTTGAAAAAACCGCTCCTGCTGTGATCTTCATCTCTCTCTTATTCTGAAAAAGGAAATGATTCGCCTACAAGATGGAATGTAGGGAGAAGATTCATGCTGATGATAATGCTAGATATTTCTGAAGTCCAAAAACATATCTGAAGGCAGCTTTCGAGGGAGTTAATATAGCTCTCGAACAGTGTTAGGGTATATGTTGGTAAAAAGACCTCTCATTTCAATTAAAATTTCAAAGTTCCTCTGTATATCTATGATATCTCTCTTTGACACTTTTATCTGTTCGGCTCTTAAAAACACTTTGAAAAGATAATGACTCAACAGTGTCAAGACACTTTTGAAAACTGAATCAATCAGCAGCGTCAGAGCTTCTAACCAAAATTCTCTACTTTCTTTCTTAATATACAAAAGAGCGCTGAAGCTTAGTCAATGCGTCTGTATGAATGAGAAGTGTGTCGAGTTAAATCTAAATGAAGTACATCAGCCATCTATTTCTCATTTGGGTGCACTTATACAAGAATTTAAGTTGTCGAGATATGAAGATTCACCTGGTCCTCTATGTACTTCTGCAGTTTGGCGTTGTCAGTTCTCTGAGAGGCCACCTTCTCCCCGTAGCCTTCGAGGACGGCGCCTTCTAGTTTCTCGAGGTCCTCCTCGCGCACCCATCGCTTGATGTTTGCGGAGTTGATCTCCAGTCCTGCAGGAAAAGTTTTTGGCTCGGATGAGTTATTATTGAAAAGGGCCCCAAGAGATGGCTTAAATGTACTGTATATATATATATATATATATATATATATATATATATATATATATATATATATATATATATATATATATATACACAAAAGTATTAAAATCAAGTTAATAGGAAAAACAAAAATAAAATAAAAATTAAACCAAAAAAACTATAAAAAATATAAAAAAAGAATCCGGCCTGAAGACTTTTTCAAGGGTCACCCTCAGGCAGGGATTCAAAGAAAGGGATTTTTTCTGTGAGGACATACAGACATTGTCTAATAATGATTCCTCGTGACCCGAAAATCCCCTGAAATTATGCTCAAGAGATATACCATTTTAACAGAAAGGAAATACAAAACAACAAATTAGAAGAAAATAACCACAACAAAGTAAAAATACAATAACAAAAATAACAATAAAAACAAAAAATAGCACTAAAATTAAAATTAAAAACGAAAAGGCCAGAACATACCATCAACAGTCAAGGAAACCTTAAACTATTAGTTTTCATTGTACGAAATTCATAAAATACTTCCCTCCATTTTCTCTCATGTATTAAAATTTAAAGTGTTACTTATAATGATCCATTTAATCATCTGAACTCAAAATTTTGTATTCTGAATATGTGGACATACGTTTCAGGCATTCAACGACATGCAAAGATGTCCTGAATTTTATTTTTAATCCCTAGAGAAATCAAAGTTTTTCGTACAATTACCTGCCTTATTAAATGAAACTTTGCATCTAGAAATATATTTCTAATTGAAATATATCAATAAATGAACACTTTTTTCCTACTTCAGGACATCTTTGCATGTCGTTGAATGCCTGAAACGTATGTCCACATATTCAGAATACAAAATTTTGAGTTCACATGATTAAATGGATCATCATAAGTAACACTTTAAATTTTAAAACATGAAAGAAAATGGAGGGAAGTATTTTATGAATTTCGTACAATGAAATAAACTCAATCCTTGAAATTTGAATATATTTGGATTGAATCTTTTGAGATGCTATATAATGATGAGTGGATCGTTTGGAAAGAGCGGCCCTTCTTCAAATGAACCGATCAAAGTATTCGTATTTAAGAATAACATCTTTTCCCATCTACCGAATTTAAAAGGAATTTGGCAAAATTCGACAACTGTAGGGTAAAAATAACAAAAAATCTATTCCTTTATCTTATAGCCTTTATAGGTAATCTCTTCCAAATATTTGTGAAAACATAGATCAACTGAGAATGAACTCTTCACATTGTACTTCAATCTGCTTTTCAATCATTGTATACAACGGACGGACAGACTTCCCTTTGCTATATATCACTTAAAATTTGACAGCAATTTAAGGTTGTCTTAAAATCCCATACCATGTTCTACCACATACCATATCTAGGTAACTCGTTTCTGAGTTATATTAACATAGAGACAGACATAAATATATGTTCTGGATTGAAGCGTAAATATTAACTAAAATAGAGAGCCCGAATTTTTGACGATTACAATGTTTTAGTTTTGTATAATTTTATAATATAGTAATATCATAAAATTAAATATAATTATATATAATTAAACATAGTTTGAATTAAAAAATAATTTGAGAAAGACTTTTTTATAAAAAGATTTTGTTTTTATGATTAAAATCCATTAAAAATCAATAAAAGAATAAAGAGTATTCTTCTCTTTTTACCCTTTTACCTTTGCAAATATTTTTAAGGCATACATTTTGTAAATGTTTAGGAAAAAAAAAGCTGCACTTATTGTAAGAATAAATATGAAGCTAAATTCATAAAATAATGCTCCTTCTCCTGCACGATAAAGATGAAGATAAAAGTACTTTTTAGTTTCGGCGGTGGTAGCAGAGGTTGGCTTCTGAAAAGTGTTTTCTTGGGCATCTTGAAGCTCACGTGATTATTCTTCTGAATCTCTGAGTCTTCCACCGAATCGCTCTGAAAAGAAGGTTGATTGGTGCGTCGCACATCCTATGCACACAGATATATAAAAAAGCAATAACAAATAGATTGAATAAAAGTAGTTTTCAAAAACACATTTCTAAAGCGTATTTAAAAATTATCTTTTCGTTTTGATTGTTTTCTACTTTCTAGGGCGCAACTTATTATTCATCATTATAAATATTACGGAATCTTCAATTACTTTTTGTTATTCTTAAATTTATTCTCAGGTGGCTCCTTTAAGTATGGAATTAAAAGTAATTAAATTCAAAGATTCATTGATGATTGTGTTTCACAAAGTATTAAAATTTCGATATTTTAAACCAACAGGAAATAAATTTAAAATCGATTAGAAAATTTCATATTTGCAAATATTTCAGCTTTTATATACTTTAAAATAAGTGTGTAAAAGCGAACAATCAATTTAATGAAAAAAAAAATTTCTTACCTTTCTTTTACAAAAATAAGTGTTTGAGAAATATGAAGGGCAGATCAATGTTGCTCCAAAATTGAAATAAACAAGTCAGTAAACAAAATATAGGCTACACTCAAACATGCTGTTTGTAGTCTCTTACTCACTTTAGGAATTGTCAACTAAGTTGCTGGATGTTTTCACGTAACGTAGGACTTCTCATTTCCCGGCGAATCAATAATAATAATAAATAAATAAGTACACAAATAAAATCTTTGCTCAAATGCAATCAATTTGATTTTCTTTTAATCTACATTCTGTCGTTTGAAATGTGCAAAAGATTCCTTATGACACGCACTTCCTTCTCTCACGAAACAGAAAATCGCACCTTCTCATTCGCACAGTCAGGGTGAAACAAGGCACTGATTAATAAGAGCTGCATTCAAAAGTTTCAAGCCGAGCCTCCTCGATGATTTGTTTCCGAGTCGAATAGAAAAGCCTGTCAGTTTTTAAGCGTGCCAAACGAAAATTCACATGTGTGTCTCATCAATCAACAGAACAATGACACCAGAAATTCATAATTCAGATGAACGAGACTGTTTCCGAAGCATTAAATGTTGGAGAAAGAGCTTGAAGCAAAAGTTAAGAGCGTCAGAGTAAAAACTGGAGGCAAAATAAAAACTACAAGCTGAGCAAATTAAATCTGAAAATAGATGAGCAGGTTTATCGTTTTTATTTCTGTTTGGTAAGGAAGGAGAGAATAACAATGAAAAAATGATTCCATATGCGAAAAATATTACGTGGGTCAAAATATGTCAGAAAATTACGGAAATCTAAAGGCAAATGCAAGTCATAAATCAAATAATGGTGCTTTCTTTATTGTATGGTCAAAAGAAGTATCGCAAAGTTGTTACTACCTGCTAAGATTGACAACATGAAGGTACCGACTGGAGTATGTTCAAGGAAAAATTTGGGTATTTTCTATGCATTGAGAGGCGGAAACAAACATTCTTGTTACATGGTTCGTGTCATAATTCCTATGTGAAAATGCATTCATTTGCTATTCCCTATCCCCCCTTCTCCCATCAAATATGAATGATCCATTAAGAATCACTCTCAATATGAATCAAGCAATAAGTTCCATTTATTTTGAGTCGTTTAATTAATCATGTAAACAGATGCATCTTACCACTTCTCCATTTTGTGGACGAATATTTCCATTAAAGTCTAAAGACAATGCTGCTCTTGTAGGGTAAGGGGATTCTAAAGGGGAAAAAACAGATTCATGTCTTTGCATCAAAATGAATAAGACTTTTTCGTTCTTTTATATTTTGCTTTATGTGCGATAGGAAAAGTTTTTACACATTTAAGAGTGCTACTAATATTGCATCGAAGAAGCTCTTACTTCTCTTGGGTGAAGCGACCGCTTTTATCCTATTGGCGTGATTGGCCATGTAGTTGGCGTTGGCCCTTTGACTTTGCTTCAAGAGCTGCTCCATGTGGAGATGCTCGGGGAACTGAAGGTAGTACTCGGCTGTCTTGCCTTTCTATAAATAAAGTTCTGTTTAAATATTTACAGACCCATTTAGTATCCCAGAAACATGTCTGCATTTCTAATGATGTTTTCAACCAAAGACACGGAAGGAAAAATGAATCACTATTTAAACTAATAGTGATAGTAACTTCTTGTTTTATAAAAATATTTTTAGATGATCTGAAACTTAAAACATAGTAGAAATGAAACTCACGTAATCTAGAACTAGGGGATTGGCACTGAAGGCGATGAGCGTGTTGTACATTTCATGATTATCCTTGAGTCCCGCTGCGTAATGGAGAGGCGTTCGGCCGTCCTAAGAAAGAGGAAGGTGCAATAGATAGATATTGCCGACAGTTCATAAACTGGCTGCATTCATAGTGAAATGGCAGAGATTTATGAACTTAAAGCTTTATGAACTTCATTTAAAGCTATTTGCTTTAAATGAAATTTCACTTTCAAGTAAAAAAATCGGCGCATTCAATATTTCAAAATTATTTCGTCATACAATGCTATCTCCCCTTCCTAGGCGCGATGCTCCTTTACAACAACTCAATTATTTTGCATCTAAATTTTTCTGAATGTTGGTATGCATGTTCTGTTTTGTGACACATTGTCTTTTAAATGTTTAACACACATGTTTTGTTAATTTTCATTGCGGGCTTTCATGCACCATATACGACGACTTTGGGTAAGTAAGTGAAAGCTTTAAACAATAAATAATAAAGGCTTTAATAATTTTAACTCATTTTTTTACTGATTATTTTATTATATTCTTCTATTTATATATTCTATATATATTCTTCTATTTATTTATATTATATTCTTCTTTTATCAATTTTTAACCCTCTGGGTGGTTTCATTTTACGTGTGAAACTTCCGAAAAGCGAGAGATGTCAGACTAGTAATGTGTCGTAAAAGCGCATCGGTTTTCCAAACGAGATGCACTGAAAGCGTTAGCCGAATTTTTGCTTTACCCCAAACTTCATGTGGGGTCAACAGTCCCTAAGGGTAGGAACTAGTTAACGCTCATTCAAGTCAAATTTTATTGCTTTCGTTCATTTTGTACGGTTACAAAAGTCAGAGGGTTTCTAAGAATAGTAAATGGGAAAACTGTTCTGTTTCTTTTTAACCCCGATCGCTGTTATAACACTTTGCGAATCGTTGCACAGCAGAATCATTGAACAGAAATTTCATTATATATTCGGTCTCAATGTGTAATATATATATATTTATATATATACACACACACAAAGAGAGAGAGAGAGCAGTCAATGTAGGAAAAAATTGTCTTCATATTCCCTTATTATTCTTTTAAATAAATCATTGCAATATTTTTGCATCTAGTAATCAACATTTGCAATACGGTAGCATATGTCTAAAATTAGAATTAATCATAAATAGTTCTGTTAACTGAAATGCATAAATAATAATATAGAACTGCTGTACTATATTTTTGAAGAAATGACATCATCTTCTATTATAATAAAACATACAATTTTTGAGTGGAAATCAGCAAATTGGTTGGGCAGCTGAAAAAATATATTATTTTAGAGCTACATAATTGGCTACTTAGGTATTAGTTATCCAGGCCCTAAAACATCTCGTAGCAATTTTATCAGAATTCAAGTTTGTTTATAATCATTATTTTTTATTGAAAAATAGTGGCATCTTCGTTTTTAAATGATTCAAAATAATGAAATATACAATTTAAAACCTTATGAATTGCACCAGTGTAAATGCATATCAAATATTTTTATTTAAAATTTAGTTTTGAAGTTGTATACTGTTCTAGTGATTTTAAAGCGTTAGTGAAATTTAAAACTATCGACATTTATTGCAATTTTTTCCTTCATCTATTTCCACCATTTTATGTTAACATTCAATAAAATTGTCATCTACAAAAACATTCAAAAGCAGCTAAAACAAACAAACAATTCTTTTAAGATATTAAGCAGGAGTATTTTATTCTTCATAAATTTCGATACGTTTATAATGTTTAAAATTTTCTTTTAAAAAATACAATGTACATAAATATATTTTTTTTTTCTCATTTTCGTCTAATCTGAAAAACTAGTTTGATACTTTTCATTTAAGCAGTTTTAAACTTAATAATTCAAGATATCTTCTACTGTACGATATTTATAAATTGCACGTATCACACAACTGGTTTTCGAAGATTTATCACCAAAATTTGATGTAAAAAATTTATTCGCAAGTTTCAGAAATTTTGTATTTATATATTTCCCAGCACTCAGAGAAACGGAATTATAAAGAAATGCTGAAAGAAAACAAATAATATCCACCCACAATATCATCCACAAACGTTTATCATCATCATTATAATTATTATTTCAAAATTGGGAAATCATAGAGAGAAGGCGATCATTGATGACATATTTAATGGACAAAAGTTTTAATATGAAATAAAAATTAACAGAATCGGTTGAATGGTTGGGGCAGCTTGAGCACCAAAAGGTTTTGGAAATAATTTTAAATTTCCGCCATATGACATATCTAGTGAATATACAGCTAAGAAATATATATATTTTTAATATTTCTCTTAAAGGAAGGTGATGAGAGACATCCGATCTTTGATGATGCATCTATGCTTATAAGCTCTCGTATAAAGCAAAAATAAATGAAATTGGTTTTGTGGTTGAAGTTGGCGCTGATTGGAATTATATATATACGTCGGTGAAATTTTGAAATCATTCGGAAATCTAGTTATTAGCGGATTTGAAAGTATCCAAAATTTGTAACATAGTCAGTAGTCTTTTATATATTTATTTATTTAAAGTAAATGTTCACTACAGGAAAAAAAAATCCGATTAAATAGAATTTTATACAAAAGAAACATTTAAAAAAACATTCTTTTAACACCGAACTATGAAAATATTGCAATATGAACTGGGAACACATTTGAGATTGGAAATTGACACATTTGAGATTCAAAAAGCTATAAACACTGAACTTTAAATGTATTAAGAAACATGCATGGAAATTAAATGCAACTTTAAAAGAAACATTAAAAAGCAGATTAAGAATTAAAAATTTGTAATATTTAAACGTAATAACGTAGATTAAAAAATTCAGCCTTTTTTAGAAACTTGTTAAAATGTTTGGAAAATTTGCATAACAAGTATTTATTTATATAATTGACTTAAAAAACAAACAATTGTTTCTGAAATTTCAGTTTAATATAGCATACTGGATATGGCTTAACCCCGTTTTTCAGCCACTTAAACCCCTTTATTAACCTTTTTCAACCTCCTCTCAATTCAATAGCTAGGGTTAAAAAGGCAGAGCATGCACCCTTGGAATCATTCCAGTCAAAGTATTTGAGAGAACTTTTAAATTAATTGCAATTAACTTAAATATAATTTTATCTTAAATATTAGATGAAACTGGCTGATGGGAAATCTATATGACCTTGAATGTGTGAACATGATACCCCAAAACAAAAGCAACTAGATTAGTTAAATTTATCATGCAGTTTTATCAAAATGTAGATTTATATTAATTTTTTTGAATATAATTTGTAAAAGGATTGATTATCCGTGAGTCTGTCTATTCGTGAGTGTTTGATTAATCATTTAAAATTGCAAGAAAAAAAAATAGATAAATGAAATTTGGTTCTTTTCTCTGACATCATTATTACAAATATGTATCGAATTTTTGCTCCAATCTAAAAGGGTACGAAGATGTACATAATTCATACTTGAATCTATTCAAATGTGCGAAGAAATACGGATACCACTGCACTCATAAGCATATGCATAGGAGAAAGTAGAGAGGTAAATACTACCAGTGATCGTTACCTTGATTGCAAATCCTTAGATTGCTTTTGACAATAATAATAATAAAATATTGATAAAAATTGTTTTCCAGTTTGGACTCCACAATTTTTAAGGTTGATCCTGCCAAAATGTGTGCAGTTTATGAAATTTTGTTCCATAAGTAACACGCCCATCAGTAACAAATCTGAGTGAAGTAATGTATAATCCTTTATTTTACACGAGTAAATAACAGGTTGTGATTTCAAGGCATAACTATGAATATTACACTTTTAAATATTGAAAAATAATTTATTGTCTGCGCACCACTGAAGCATTTATCTGCATTATTTTGCATTAGAACGTCCTTAAAAACATGTAATTAAAAATCTTGCTGCACTTTGCAGAAGATTCATCAAAAGCTATCTCATTTATCCACTCAGATTTTAGATTTTAATGAAGAATTCTCATTAGCATATTAACAACAACAAAAAAAAAAAAAAAAAAAAAAAAAAAAAGGCTTCAAAGAACTGTAAAATAAGAACATAATTTTTGAACTACCTACTTATTTTTTTAGAAGTGTTTTAGAGATCTATAATTTTATCTAAGAAATATATCTATTGAAAAAATATCTTCAGATAGTTTACGATGTTAAGACTTTTACAATGTGATTTGTTTCTTAATATTCCTAACAAAATAAATCAAACCCTGAATTAAATTTATTTTACTATTTGCTTTCATCTACATCAAGGTATATTAAGACTAAATATTAATAATTTTCTAAATAGACATAATTCTTAAAAAATGTTTTTATTGTTTCTTTTACGAATTTGAATGAAATTATTCTATTCAGTTCTTTAAAAAAACTTTGAAAAGAAGTCGCATTATAAAAAACGACACATTATTCCAAATTTTTACAAGATAAGAGAAACAATATATTTTTTATATTCTTTGAAATTTAGACTGCTTTAAAACGCAAAATTCATTTGCAGCTGTTTACTTTGTGAAAAATAATTGGAGGTAGAGATTAGCATAAAAGTATAAATTTGAATCATAATAATACTAAGAATGAAAAATATATTTAATATTTTAACTATATATCGATTTCAATTTTTCAAATATATCCTTTTCGAGTTGCTAGTACTTCAATGTGATGTTTACACACAAGTAAGCATAAAACTGCATTAAGAAAAAATAACTCAATGGAATTTTGAGGCAACGCTTAGATCAAAGGAATCCTATCCCTATCGATATCAAACAAAAACTATTGAAACAAAATGCAATTTAAATTTAAGTCCACATAGAGCCATTATGGAGGACACAATTGTGGAAAAATTCCTGTTTCTCTTTTCTTGGGCGAGCCCTTTCCTTTCTCACCCCTCATTCCTCCATAACGCCGGCACCATCACAATGCCCTATGCCTAAAGAAACCTTCGGGCTCTCAGATCCTGTGATATCCTTAAATGGCCGTTGTTGTCTCCCCTCCAATTCATCAAGATGTCGAAACTTGTAGGGGGAAAGAAATACGTCGACACCACTTTTGGTGCTGTAACACCCCTACGTGATTTTCAGTGCAAACCGAATTAGCATCGTTCGTTACCCTACGTTAAAATGCGTGCAGTGCACTTTAAAGACATCTATGGGGCTACGTCGAAATGCGCGTGGAATCCTTAGAGTGTTACAAAAACATAGATATGAGACTTTTCTGCTCAGTTTTGAAAAATCTACGCTTTTTTTTTTATTTCATAATTTATTTAGTTCAATTATTAGTTTTCAATGCTGTGACAATTTCACTATTTTATATTCTGCAGAAAAGACGTAATCCTTCATTACACTTTGGTTAAAAATAGCCTCACTATTATTTTTGTTTTCTCTCTTTAATTTTATCGTTTGAATCTTGAATCACAATCTTACGATACATTTTGTAATCATATTTAGAGACAAATTCAGTAAAGCGAGTTGTTAGAGTAAAAATTATAAATTAACTTTTAATTATTTTCTATCCTTTGGTATTCAATTTATTGAGTGTTCGGAAAGAATGAGAACTGCTACGGAGAACTCTTGCACGCACGAAACTCTGACGCCTCGGGAAAGGCCATCGATCGTGTTTACAAGCATACAAATGAGTGCAGTGTGCAAAGTTAATCTTCCATACCAAGTCCTTGGCATCTTTGCTGAGTGGGAAATTCATGGCAATGTATTCGGCGATGTCCTTGTGTCCGTACATGACGGCCTTGTGCAGGGGAGTCGCCCCAAGGGGGTCGCGGGCAAGGGCAAGCTTCTTGCGGTCTAGCAAAGTCTGAACATCCCGCAACCGGCCCCGCGCCACGGCCCGGTGGATCTCGTAAATCCTTTCCTGGAAAGGAAACAAAGCATTCAAATGAATCTCTGGCACTGAGAAATGATGAATTTCAAATGTGTGTTTCCTGTCGTTGGATCTAAAAGAAGACTATGCAATCATTCATGCTTTCCATTTTACGGAGAAAGAAAATGCAATCTGATGACGCCAATGGGATTGTCGATTGAATCAATACAAGGGAGGGCCCACGAGGCAGCATAGGAGAATAAAAAGTTTTCATGAATAAAAATAGATAGGCTCAAAAATGGGAGGGACGTAAGGTAAAACTCACCATATAAATGGGCACCATTTGAATAAAATCTCTGACGAGGGGGTTGGTAGCAGTTTCTCCGAGAAGACGATCCCCATGACCTTGGAGGACAAGCTCTTCGAGGGCTTCCAAGCTGCCATTAGCCAGCATTTCGCGAATCTGCATCCGCGTGCCCGCTGGTTCTGGAAAATCAAAATATTTGTTTCAGAATTTAAAAAGCTGTTATTTTCCATTTCAATCAGAATGTTCCAAATGACGCCCAAAAATCTCTTAAATTTCTTATCAATTCCTAAAATAATGAGTTTTCATTCAATAAATATTAATGAAAAAAATTTCATTATGGCGAACATTTCTTGATTTCCGTCCAGCGTAAAAGAAGGTTTAAAATTGCACCAGCGGATGATAGATGTTTCTCTTTCATAATTTTAACTTTCATCAATAAATTTTGAATCGATTTTCATATTTTAAAGAATTGTGAATTTTTAAAATAAATGAATATTTAATGTTTTATCTTATTATTTACTGCCATTAAGACAGAAATCTCATAGGTAACTCTCAAATCGAACGCGGCATTTCGTATGGTTGGAAAATATGGAACGTTCTATTCTGTTCTTTTAAGCGTCTGCACCCTTCAATGCAGCTCGAGAGGAGGTGAGAAAGCCGGAAGCGTGCGTGCACCTTTTTGATATCCGCTTTTGAGTTTTGCAGTGTGCAGTAGAAAATCAGACGCAAATTTTGGACTTTTTTGCCTTGGGCCCTTTGTGATTTCTCTTTTTTCATGTTTATGAAATCTCTTTTATGTTTATCAAATGTACAAATTTTATATTCAAGCTACATTTGAAATTTCAGTCTATTTTTATTTTTCCCAGCTGTCTCGAGCACAAAATTGTAGATTATGCTTAAAACATGTTTTTCGAACTCAGGAACGCGAAGATTCATTGAAAATTTTAAGTCCAATGTTTTGACGATTATAATATTTTTTCCTTGTTCTTCTTTCATGTACTAAAAAGTGAAAAGGCCAAAACTACAAATTTAATAAACTCCTTTGATACAAATTATGTAAAAGGTCTTAAACTTTTAAGAGAAAATTCATTTGGATTCTATGTAAATTCAGATTGGCGGGATTTAAATTCGATACAGACACTGCGCCGTTTTCCAGGAAAAGTAAACATTCATTTTGATATCAGACATAATCTGGTTCTCTTCTCTCTGAAAAGCGGCCGCAGAGGATGTTATGGGAATTTTCAATGAAACTATAGGGTTCAAAGATTTTTAATTATGATTGATATAACAATCAAAAAGCTGAATATAATGCCATTTTTTTTTTAAAAAATTTCACTTACTCACTAGACATTTTTCAAGCACAACTAAAACAGCAACTATTTAGCATGTTCAATTTTCGTAAAATATTTATGTAATATTGATTTGTAGAAAAGAATTTTCGAATATCAGATGACCTACGTGCGATTTCTCTTATTGTTTACGCCATCTTTGGCGACTACCTATTTGTATAGAATTAATGTTCATTAAAATTTGCATTTTAATACTTTATATAACTTGGTTTCCTTACCATCAAAATATCTTGTAGTTTCAAATTTTGGTAACTTCTATTACAGAAACCTTACACTGTTCTGTTCACTGTATCTCCCTATTTTCTGTCTACCCCGTTAAAATTTGAATATTAAATTCTTCTTGCATTTATTTTTTAGAACATATCACATTTCAAATTTATTTCATTTCATTAGACCCTTTATTTTATTTATAGATTTACTTTGCAATAAGAATTAACTCAGTCTTTGAATTTGAGCTTATCACCACGTGACGGCTACAAGTTTATAAGAACTCTTTTTTCCCATGCACGCTTAACGTGCTCGTGCAGGTTAAATTGTATTTTTATTTTACATGAGATAAATGTTTGGAAAATATAATGTAAATGTTGTTCAGTTGATTAAGAATAGACTTAATTTAGATACTAAAAATGAGTATAATTGAAAAAATAACATTTTTGAATTTTAAGATGATGTAAGAATTACTGCAACATTTTCAAACGTTATCGTGGAAAATCGAAATTTCGCTTCATTTTAAATTAATGAAAATAAAAAAAATATATTTTAAGTAAGGATTGTTCAATCAGCATGAAATCTCCTACACTCAAAAGAAACAATTCGCAAGGGTCGCTCATTTCATTACTGATTCACGACATTCTCAAATGATTGAAGATCCGTTTATAGATCCGCATTTGTTGGTGCAATTTAATAATTCTTTTCCCAAATAGGTATTTGAAAATAAGTCCAAGCGTAGATGGGGTCTTAAATTAAATCATAAGAGCTGGGCCAGTTCGAATATTTTCTCCAGTCTCCTGAATTTTCTATTAATAAAAAATAAGAATCATGTCTATAATTCAAATTTTATTCCAAGTCAAAGCTAAAAATCATGAGAAAACGAGTTGTTTTCCTTCATTGAGATTCACCTTATTTTGCGTTGTATAGTAGTAAAAAAAAAAAAAAAACTGAGCTACTAGATTTTATTCTGAAATTGTTCATCGTACAATCATAAAAAAAGGTGTTCATTTGAAAGGGTTTTAAAGTATCTTTAAAGATTTTTGGATTAAAAAAATTCGTAAGAGGCCGTCTTTATATAACTCTAATAATAATTATAATATATAGATAATTATTCTTTTAGATGTCTTTAGGAAGTACCAGCTTAATAATCGAAAATTTATATTGGAACATAATTTTTTATTCCATTTGTGATATTATATACAATAATACAGTAATTATAATTACGGCAGATGAATCTTATGAAGTTTGAGATTCATGTAAGAAATATTGTACACTTAAATAAATATCAATACATTTAAGCAAACACATGGCGTTTTTCTTGTTAGAAATTATGTAGTATATTATCCATAAATTGTTAAAAGAAATAATTTATCAGAATGCTTATAATTAAATAGTTACATCCTATGAAGTATTAATTTCCATTTTCCTGCAATTTCTTAAATTCTGTAAGTGACATTTTATGAGTCAAAAGTTCGGCCTATCGCAATGAGGCTGTCCTCCGCACTTAAGAGTGGCGACTATTCATAAAATGTGATGGAAATAGAATTTTTTCGCTTGGATTCCATATTTTGAATTTTTGAAATATATTTAACGTATTTTGCAAATATATTTGTATATTACAACAATGCAGAAAACGATATTGGTTTCGAGGAATACATGATCGGCAGCATTTCAAAGCCAAATAAAAAGCTATTCATATTTTTATAATTATATATAATAATTCTTATAACTATACCTCTTTTCAAATTTCTATTCATATGACAAGCAGCAAGATATATAATGAATTTAAGCTTATAAAAGGGCTACAATAATGGAAATTAAAATTGTGAATAAACATTTAGAGCAATGTTCTGTATTTTGCTTTTCACGTCTGTAGCATGCATATATCCAGTATACATGACTTTGGCAGGTAAGAAACATTTTCATAGAACACCAAGATACAGGTAAAACATAGATGAAATCAGCGAATAAAATGCACTACTTTTTTTCGTGTTTTTGAAATAAAGCGGTGTATCATTCCATGTTTGTTGATGAGTACTAAGAAGTGATAAACACTGATAAAGAAATGCAGGACCAAAGCGCAAAATAATTAAAACCAGTTCACTTTTTTTGCAGGATTTGTTTTAACATTCATTCACATTTCTTTTAAATATATCTAATTTTGTCTCTTTTACTCATACAACACCACTTTCCATTTTGGTGTCATGGAGGTTCAGGCGGAAATCTTTCAATGCTCTTGAATATTTGTTCTTTGAAAAGAATCCTCAAATATTCACTTTAAATATTTTGTCACGAATGGAATAACAAACGATTTTACTATATGGAATCAAGCTCTAAAGATGCTTTAAAAGTATGACAAAAATGAATATTACCAACGTCCAGAGAATATCTAATCTCACGCATCTAAATATGGAAACGCCTTAACAGAAAATGTCAACCGATGCAACACCGAAAGCTATTCATGACATGAAAAAAAAGGTGTTGCAATTGGAAATTTTAGAGCCGGTACAATTGTAAATGGGTAGACCTCCCCCCCCCCCCAAAAAAAAAAAAAAATTAGGTACGGCATCTTTTAGTGTCCATAACTACCTTTAAGATGGCATTTTTAGTTTTTCATGTGCGGCGGCAGATTGTAAATAAAACCGGGCTGCTCCTTCGGGACTGTGAAACTGAAAGGGAACTACCATTTCTTTATGACACTATTGTTTTCAAAGTGATTTTTTTTCCTCCAAAAATGACAATTGTTTTCAGCTTATTGATTACTATTTTCTCATGAATGGTGCATTAGCTATTAAAATAGCTGAATATATAAAAAAATTCCTCGATTCCAATTTTGTCATTAAAATGAGTTTCCTCCTGCTTTACTCACTTTCAGACTTCATTTTTCTAAATTCGAGATTTTCAATCATTTGGATTTTTCTTTTGAGTCTTTCAAATTATCCACGTCCCACTGCAATCAATAGGAAAAAATTTTTTTTTTTTTTTCTGTAAAACCAATCATTTTAAAGTCGCGTGCCTCTCACATTGGGTCGACCCGCTCCTTGAAAAATCTAAGTAGTAATGGATACTCACTTGCAGATCTGGCAATTATTTCTTTTTGGTTACCACCAGTGGGTTGAAAATGTTTGATTTTTATGTTTTTCGGTTTCCCCGTGTCCGTGCCTGCCTTGAGTGCCTGGATATCCATCTCGTCTTGAGCGTGCATGTAGTACTCGGGACGATTGCCGAACTGTCGTGAGAAAAATAAAATATGAAAAATTAAATGTACACTTTCATGAGTAGAGCAAAAACTTGTTTTAGAATATCTTCAGTTTACAAAAATGTGCTCGTACATTTCAAAATATGTGAACCATTTACAGTAGACTCCCGATTATCCGCGAGCGGGTTATCCGCGCCTGCCGCACTAAGTTTTTTTTTTTTTTTTTTTTTGCTTCCAAGCAAAGAGAAAATGCTTCCAAAGCAAGAAGCAAACACAAATGACTGATTTCTTTAAAAAGGTGTAGTTTTACAGTTATGCTTTTGTAATTACATAATACATTACAGTATTAAAACAGTACATATGTATTAATTTTTCTGTGTATCCTTGACGCCTCTCGTAAGTACAAAGCACTTTTCTGTTTTCATTACCAAAATGCATTTTAGGTTAGTTTTGAGTGATATACTAAAATATTAAGCGTTAGTTAAACATTTCCTGCTGTTTATTTTACGTTTTATTGTACATAAAACGATTTTTCAAAGTTAGAATGACTGTTTTGTCTTTTGCTATACCCGTTTTTAGCTTTTTTCGGATTATCCGCGATTTTTGTTATCCGCTGCGGCCGCGCCACCCAATTCCGCCGTTAATCGGGAGTGTACTGTAGTTTTAAAATCTGTGAGCTGTTCGGAACGAAAGGAAAGAGACTTCCACTAGCCAAAAACATTTTTCAGTTCAGCTTCCAACAAGATTGCTAATGTCCCGCGTGTCCTCGAACTTAAGACATTTTGATGCCAGGCAGTGAAATAGCATGGGCTGTATTACCGTTTAGGAATGAAGAATAAATAAATGTGTTAGCAAAACAACAGATTTGACGAATAGCATAAAGTTAAATGACCGAAGTCTGACAAGTACTCTCACATTCAGAATATTAATAACTTACAAAAAAAAAGTGTACCAAATAAAAAAATATGAAACATTTTCTTATACCTCGTAATTTATCAAATTGTTTTTTTACGAAAAAAAAATAGCGTTTATTTACTAAAAATAAAAGTTTTATCCAACAAAAAATAAACAAATCCTGAATTTTCCTTTGTATCTTCTAAATTGCTAGATCAACCAAGAATACATAAAACTGAATACTCTCATCTTCAGCGATAAGTTTTGGATAAAACGTTTGTTATTATTACCCAGTTAAGAAGCGATCGCGTGACATAGTATTATAAAGTTTTGTCTAAATATCTGATTTGCCGGATTACAATCCTATCAATGGGAATTGCAAACAGAAGACAGTACGATCGCAGTTAGATGACAGAATTTGAGCCCATCCTCGAAACTCTCACACTGCACTATAGTTTAGTTAACTTTCTTTTTTTAAAAAAATAACTCGACGGCTATTTTGGAATGGACCCTGAAATTTCGAACCGAAGTCAAATGATACAGGGCAGGAAACGAACTGACGTGTATTATATAAAGTGAAAAAATTAGTACCAAACTCCAGATTCATTTGTCAGATGGTTTTCAAACGCATCGGATTTTTGGTGAAAATCTGGACTGCTACAAACATTTTAAGCAAAAGCAAACACCTTAATTTTCATGAAAATTTATCATGAAATTGTACATACCGTAGTCATGGATATCTGTTGCTAATCTGTCATTCCTATTTATAATTCATTTTTACTTCTAATGTCAATTGGTGATCATATAGTACTAACACAAAATGAACTTCGAGCAAGAAATTTCACTGAAGCTCTCTTAATATCATTAAATAAAAGCAATTTTTAAAGTAAACTAAAAAAATTAATTTTCATCAATATGAATTTTTGAATCCTTAAATTATTATTTATTATTTTAAATATTGTCAAGTCTTGACACCAAATCTTCTAATATCCAAAACATATGATGCCATATGTATATAAACAAAAATTTAAAAGAAATTAATTAACTATATCATAATTAAGTTTTAAAAATATTAAATTATTGTAATTCTATTGAGAACATACAATTTTTGAACATTTCGGAATTCTAGTATATCAATCAAAAAATCGATTACAAAATTTCATATTTATAAACATGAAACAAATTAAATAATTTTAGAAAAAACAGTTTTTAAAACTTCATTTATACTAGTGTAATGAAAGGTAGAAATTATTTTCTACTTCTGAATTTGTAATTTATAATTCATCTTTACAAACATAAGGGAATCTCGGAATCAGTTTACTTCCAGATTTACTGTCGTCCGCAAGGAATGAATTATCAGCTGATCCATTCCTATCTCAATAGTTCTAAAAACATTAAAACAGTTTATTGTCACTAAGAACACGCAACTGTAAGAAATTACATATTTCAAGCAGATGAGAGAGTGAGTGAAGAATGGATTACAAAATTCCACATTTAAAAACACGTAATGGATGAAGTTAAATGAAATCTGATAAAAACCAATAAATACCCGCCAAGTTTATGCATCAGAAATGTATGTGACCAATCAGTTGCCAATTTCTGTCTAGCAGTTCTTTTGAGAACAATAATTAATGTCTGCTTCTAGAGACTCATGACGGAGAGAGAATGGAATTTCCGCTCCAGTCCAAAGGCCAGGCTTCTTTTTTGCTGCCCTATTCTCCAAAGAATACCGGAATATAAATCAGCGGCCGCACCCGTCAATTAAATCCGAGGGCTAAAAATGCAGCGCTCCTAATTTTGACTAATGGGATATTTTGTCTCGGATCTATTAATTGATTGCTTCTGGAAATGTCATGGATTTAATCCCCTTCAAAGCAGTCGTTTGGCTCTCGAGCTTGCTTTGCTTGCATAGTGGTGCTGATGAGGCTGAAACAATTTTGGGTTTTTTTGTTAGTGGTATTATGCCACATCTGGATTTTCCTTACATTTTTTTCTTCGTAAATATAGTCGAAATTTTTTTCTAAATACGCACCACTATAGCTACATTAAAATGTGTACTACCTTTTGTGTTACCTTGAAATTCTCGATTATAATTTACCTTACTACCAATTAGCACCGCTAATATGGTGTCAAAATTTAATTAAGTCATTAATTGTTAATTAAGTTCTGAATATATAGTAAAATATTTTGTTATGCCATGGAGAATCTAAATTGCTATTGAAAATACAAATTATCATGTAAAAAAAACATACACATGATAAACATTTCAAAATTTTAGCATATTTAAAAGTACCACGCAAATATCATGAAAATCTGTCTACTAATCTCACGGCAATCCAACAAAATGTGCAGATTATCATAACTTAAAATACTAGTGTACATCTATAAAACATATTCCATGCTGAAACGCCGAGTCGAATCACAACCACGAAAGAATGTTTCTGTGGTTGTCAGTAGGTTTTTATCGAACAGTTAAAAATTATTTCAATATCTGCATTTGTGTTTGGTCCTGCAGGAATGTTCTCTCAATTGCGATGCATTATTCTGTAGGAGTTCTATGATAATTTTGTGCGTTCGTCAAAATATAAAGTTTTAAATCAGTTTACCGTGCAACTTAAATTCTAGAGATCTCAGTGGACTTGCAGTTCAATGCTATTTTAACGTTTGGATTTAAAAAAAATAAACGTATCAAAAAAATATATATAATTTAAAATCCTAAACTGACATGTTTGTGCTGAATGCGGGGCCGCATTAAGGTCATTACCAAATAAAATGTCAATAAAATACGAGTTATAAAAACCTTTAAAATCAATTAACACTTTTAATCCCACAAAAAATAAATTACTTTTATAGTTATTGATAGTAATGAATTTATTTTTCTAAGACTCTGTTCCTATGCACTTGTGAGAACTCAGCACAACCTCCGTTATGCCTCTGTAAAGCGCATGTAGAAAGCATACTTTGTGATATGTCAAATGAAAAACTTACATTGACTTTTTTTCGGACAAAAATATTTGAGATATTGCAAATAGGATGGGCGGGCGGATAACGTTAAGAAACTTCTCATTATATTTTATTTTATTTTGTTAGTCAATAATAAACAAGTATATATATATATGTTACAGTGAAAACCCGAAATCAGTCAAAACGCGAATTAACTAGGGAAAAACGCGTTTTAACTGTCAGCGCTAGGAAGAACGCGAATTTACTAGGGAAGATGCGTTCTAACTGACAGCGCCAGGGAAAACCCGAATGACAGTGCTAAGGAGAACGGATTTTCTCTAGTTATTTTCGGTTTTGTCGAGTTAAAAGCGTACGAATCTAGATTTCTTGTTCAAATTTTCAAAACAAAGTGAAGTTGCCCAATTTTGTTCTTGTTGGAGCGTGTTTGTGCCGGTTGATTTATTTTCGATGAGTGAAGAAAATGTTAATGCTTTTTGCGCCAAAAAGTGGAAAAATAGATTTCTTGAACAATTACAATTGTTACAGAAAAAGCAGAATTAGACGTGATGAATAGAAAACTCTTTTATCTGATGTTGAAGAAGCAAAATCTGCTGCTCGTAAGTTTTGTTCATTACTGCAGATTAAAAAAGTTTCACATTCTTGAGATCAGTGGAATAAAAAAGTTGATTTCTTCAAATGATAACATCAAATATTATTCACCAGTTGAAAAAAATTTTGATGTCATCAAAAGTGCACATGTGGCCATATGACATGGTGGTAGAGACAGACTTAAAACTGAGATTTCAAGAAAATATGCTAACATAACCACTGAGATTATGCAAATTTTTTTATCAATGTGTGAAACATTTCAACAGAAAAAAAAATAGGAAAAGGACAGGTTTGGTTTCTAAAATTATCCTTCACTCAGAAATGAATTGTCGTTGCCAAGTGGATTTGATTCACATGCAACCTCAGGCAGATAATGAATTTAAGTTTAATATAGTTTAGCAGGACCATTTAATAAAATTTGTGTCACTACGACCCCTTCAGAGGGAAGAGGTTACGTTGATTACTTGACTTGCTTCATATCTTTTAGATATTTGGTGCTCCTTGCATACTGCAATCTGATAATGGAAGAGAGTTTGTAAATTCAGTTATAGAGCAGCTACGTATGTATTATTAAGAATTGAAGATGGTTCATGGGAAACCTCGTCGCAGCCAATTGCAGGGTTTGATTGACAGGGCCAACCAAGACAGAAAATATGTTGGCTTCATGGATGAAAGATAATAAAACTACAAAGTGGTCCTATGGTCTTCGCTTTGTCCAATTCATGAAAAACAGAGTTCTACATTCAGGAATTAAACAATCACCTTACAAGGCTATGTTTGGGATTGAACCAAGAATTCGAATGACAACCTCAACTTTGTCATCAGATATTATAAAATATATCGAAGACGAGGATGAATTTCAGAAATTTTTCGAGAATATGAATGCAGAAGAACAAAAAATTGAACAAGCACAATCAAGGGAGCATATGCTTGCTAATAAGTCGACCAACATTTTTCTAATTAGGGAGGAAGTCAAAGAAAATTTAATAAAGCAAGCCAAACGAATAAAAAAAGATCTCCGATACAACACATTCTGAGGATGATATTGGAGGTAATGTTGTTGTTCCCATTCCAGATGTTGATAGAGCAAGTGAATAGAGATTGGTGAAATCTCATCTGTGTGTGCTTGAAAAAAATAAAGATGGTCTGTACAAAATTGGTACGAAAGATGGAGTTTTGAACGAACGGTATTCGAGGTAAGAAATGACATTTAAACTTGATTCGTTTAGTATTTATTCAATAAATATAATTTATTCAATTTATATAAACTTTAAATTATTTCATAAGTATTTATACAGTAGATTATATCTATTCAGGGTGCAAGTTTGAAACAAAAGTTTATCATATTTCCTGATTTTTAGATATGAATTCGATGTATCGCATCAAATTTTCTTGACAAAAGAACAAGTACCGAATCAGGAAATTACTCTGAGAACAGCAGCAAGAAAAAGAGCTATGGAAATGTGCAAAGGTTCGCCACTGTTCTTGTAAAAAACACTGTTCTTCAAAGAGATGTTTATATATGAAAAATGATTCTCTTAGCAACTCTAAGTGGTGTCATAGTAGTTTGTTTGCCTTGTCAAAATAAATAATCTGTAATAACAGTACTGCTTTAAACAAGAAAAGTATTTTTAAAAGTACTGCAAAGAAAGTATTTTTCCTTCAATGATAAGATTTTAACTCAAATACTGTTTTACTAAGTATAATTTAATATAATAATTTTGGATAGAGGCAAATAATTTTGTTTAACAAATCAGTCAAAACACGAATAAAACGGTTATCCCTAGCGCTGCTAGTGAGAACGCATTTTTCCTTGTTAATTCGGGTTTCCCCAGGCGCTGCCAGTCAGAACGCGTTTTCCCTAGTTCATTCGGGTTCTCCCTGGTGATGTCAGTTAGAACGCGTTTTCACTAGTGAATTCGCGTTTTGACTGATTTCTGGTTTTCACTGTAACATATATATATATATATATATATATATATATATGCTGATTGCCAATTTTCAACAGCACTAAAAATATGAGTGGAAGTGAATGACCCTAGAAGCATAAGAACAGCGTATACGAAGATCTTCTATTCCGAAGCAAACATTTTAAAATTAAATAGCAAAATTAGGTAAAAACTAGATTACTATTGAAAAGATTTATTGAATCAAAATACTATTGAAAAATGTTTTTAAAAAATAAAAATTCACATTTTTTTCCCCCTTAAGCATAAAAGCTATTGAATATATGATTTAAATTAAATAATATTAGACAAATTCCATCTGGTCTTTACCTTCGTTTGACATGGCGCTGTTTAGATGTTCATTTCCTAGAATGAAGCACATTGAGAAGGGGGGCGGCTTTCAGTTTCATGGGAGAGAGAAACAAATTATAAATCAAATTTGAGGAAACCATACTATGGATTTCTTTTACTGAAATGGAAATAAGTTTAGGGGGGGGAGGGTAGAGCAATAGCGGTTTTGATACTTTGTTTCATATTTTTATGCAATGAAGTTCTTTGCCTCACAGGTCCCTCATCTTCTTCCTTGAAATCAGTTTGCTCAGAATGGGAAGTTTATTATGAACTGCAATGACTGAAAAACATTGGCATCTTGCGATTAAAGTAGTTGAAATGCCTTTTTTTTTTTTTTTTGTTCACCATGAGAACGAAAGATTGAATTCTTTTTCCCAATAATCCATTATTTGTTAATTTCGCACCATTGTATTCGCGGTTCGTTATTTCTAATATATTTCTTAAGAATTTCCGTCCAGTGTCTTTTTAATTTCCTTTCCGATAATCTGAAATGATATCTTACAACATCCGTGGCTTTGACGTCGGCTCCGTGATCCAGAAGCATCTTGTAAATCTCTCCGCCATCCGAGAGCACAGCGGCGTAGTGCAGAGGCGTCCGACCCCGCTGAAAAATCAAAGCAAGAATTAATCCTACTGACTCTTTAAATCGTAAGGGTGCAGGGAAAAACTAAAATAGTATTCTTTTTTAATTCAGCATACGGATGATTATCATAGTTTATAAAAAGCAAATGGAATGAACTTTGCTTTAAACCATAGTGAAGTTGAATAAATGACTGTTGTGCTAAGTTATGCATAATTCATAATAATTCTTATATAAAAAAAATTATGAGTAGAAACTAAAATTTATTTTAGTTAAAAATTTATATGACTAAACAAATAAATTTTAAAAGATTAAAGCAATTATAGAAAGACTGAAATAAGTATTTTTTTTATTATAGATATGCAAAAGTGTGCGTATACACACACTATATATGTGCGTGTGTGTGTGTGTTACAGTAAAAACCCAAAATCAGTCAAAACGTGAATGAACTAGGGAAAACGCGTTCTAACTGACAGCGCCAGAGAAAACCCGGATTCACTAGGGAAAACGTGTTCTAACTGACAGCGCCAGGGAAAACCCGAATGACAGCGCTAAGGAGAACGGATTTTCTCTAGTTATTTTCGGTTTTGTCGAGTTAAAAGCGTACGAATCTAGATTTCTTGTTCGTGAAATTTTCAAAACAAAGTGAAGTTGCCCAATTTTATTCTTGTTGGAGCGTGTTTGTGCCGGTTGATTTATTTTTGATGAGTGAAGAAAATGTTAATGCTTTTTGCGCCAAAAAGTGGAAAAATAGATTTCTTGAACAATTACAATTGTTACAGAAAAAGCAGAATTAGACGTGATGAATAGAAAACTCTTTTATCTGATGTTGAAGAAGCAAAATCTACTGCTCGTAAATTTTGTTCATTACTGCAGATTAAAAAAGTTTCACATTCTTGAGATCAGTGGAATAAAAAAGTTGATTTCTTCAAATGATAACATCAAATATTATTCACCAGTTGAAAAAATTTTTGATGTCATCAAAAGTGCACATGTGGCCATATGACATGGTGGTAGAGACAGACTTAAAACTGAGATTTCAAGAAAATATGCTAACATAACCACTGAGATTATGCAAATTTTTTTATCAATGTGTGAAACACGTCAACAGAAAAAAAAATAGGAAAAGGATAGTTTTGGTTTCTAAACCTATCATTTACTCAGAAATAAGTAGTCGCTGACAAGTGGATTTGATAAACATGCAAGCTCAGGCAAATAATGAATTTAAGTTTATTATGGCTTACCAGACCATTTAATAAAATTTGTGTTACTACGACCCCTTCAGAAGGAAGAGGTTACGTTAATTACTTGACTTGCTTCATATCTTTTAGATATTTGGGGCTCCTTGCATACTGCAATCTGATAATGGAAAAGAGTTTGTAAATTCAGTTATAGAGCAGCTACGTATGTATTATTAAGAATTGAAGATAGTTCATGGGAAACCTCGTATATATATATATATATATATATATATATATATATATATATATATATATATATATATATATATATATATATATATATATATATATATATATATATATATATAACATCATAGTATTTAGAAAGCGCAAAGGCAGCTAAATCTAAACGACAGAGGAATTGAGACAAATTAATAAAAACCAAGTTAGTAGGAAAATCAAATTAAACCAAATGAAAAAAAAAAAAATCCGGCCTGAAGACTTTTTCAAGGTTCACCTTCAGGAATTTTTCTGTGAAGGAATGCAAATTAAACAGTCAAATAAGGATTCCTCGTGACCCGAAAATCCCCTGAAATTAGGCCCAAGAGATATACCCTTTTAACAGAAAGGAAAATACAAAACAATAAATTAGAAGAATACACCCACTAATAAGCAAAAATACAATAACAAAAATAACAATAATAATAAAAACACCATATAATAACACTGAAACCAGTAATGCAACAAAAAGGAAAGCACATACCAGCAGCAGGCAAAGAAATTTTAAGCTATCGATTGCGATTCCCGCTTTTTTAACACTCCCAAGCTAACGCATTTAAGGTAAAAAACAAATGTATGTTCCCAGCGCCATCTATTGAGTGATCTAATATGCAAGGAAACTTCTATTTTTTTTTTTTAGGTAAAGGGTTAATCCGAAATCACACTTTGTTTAATCAAAAAGTTGATGTTACAGTAGTTTTTTGGAAATCCATTATTAATTAAAATTTTAATGAGGTTATTTGATGTTTCAATATAGGAATTTTTATTATTGCAAACCCTTTTGGTCTTGTTAAATTGTGAGAAAATTAAATTTTTAAAAATTTTAGAATTTAGATTGGAATGATAATTAAGAGAATTAATGGAACGAGGAACTAAATTTAGATTAAGAGAAAAAATAAACCATCATAAAATTTTACTTTTTATTGGTAAAGATTTGGATATTTTTATTGCTAAATTATCTAGGAAATACCATTGGCCTGCTGAAGATTTCGGAGAAAGGAAAGTGATTATTTTAGAGGAAATTAAAATAAAAATGAATACTGATATTGACAGATCTAAAGAACGCTTAATTTATTTTAGAAAAACATTAAAAAACGAAATAAAAAATTTAAAAGAAAAATTTGTTATTACAGTAATAGATAAAATCAGCAAATAATTACTGTTTAATTTGTAAATATTATTATAAAGAATTTTTAATTAATGAATATAATTCTAAAGCAACTTATAATTTAAGGAACACCGGGAAAAAGAAATTAGATTAAAAAAAATTAAGACTTGCTCTCTAAACTATCCTTATTTATTCCCAACAGTTAAATTTCGTAAAAATCCATTAAAATTCAGATTCGTGACTTGTAGCACTGGCAGTTATAATTCCTATACGGGATAAAATTTCTTTAAATACTTAAAAATTATCCTGGACAAAATCAAAGATGAAGACAATTTTATAATTTCTAGTAACAAAGAAGTACTGGATTTTCTTAAAGATAACAACATTAATAAACTTAATACTTATGATTTTGAAAATTTATACACCAATCTACCTCATGAAAAATTATTAAAAGTCTGTACTTTTTTATATGGCGAATATTTAAAGGAAGATGTTATTCCTAAGAATAACTGACTAGAGTTATGTAATTTTAATATTACTGAAAATTACGTTTTTAATGGAATTAATTTTTATAAACAAATAAAGGGCATTCCAATGGGAACAGTTTTCTCAAGTGCTTTAGCTCAGCGTTTCTCAACCTTTCAGTATTCGTGGCCCAGTTTTCAATCATAATTTTCAACTCGCCCCCCCCCCCGCTTATAATAAATAGTATACAACAATAATGTATATTGAGTATTTTGCATTCTGTTTTTAAATTATTTTTAACTAACTGCCAGAAAAAGAGTAAAAGCGAGCCAACATTGGCGAGAAACCACGTCTGGCATTTTGCAAAGCGGGCATTGAACAGATGAAGCGAATGAAAGCGGAGAAAATTTAAATATTATATTTGAAATGAAAGCAAAACAGGTAGATAATGTTAAAAGAATATGAAGATAGAAAACTTCGTTAGTGGGAGTTAATCTAGACGGGGTGAGCTAAATTTAGAAACTGGGAATACATTTTTTCGAATAATAAAAGAAATCAAATAGAAGCATGACTAAACAAAAGAGAAAAAAATAAGTAATGTTTGTGGAAGAGAATCCACACGACCGATGCCGTCTCGAGCATGCGCAGATGTTTTCTCATAGGAAGAAGGAAAATGTTTGATAACGCAAGTTTCAATTCCAGGCAGTCTATTCCACCTTCTATCGCTATCGAATATATCATGAATGTGTATGTTATATATGTTTTCGTATTAATTGCAATTCACCACACTAAATATTTACGGAGCAGATTTATGCAGACTCATGGATAAATTTTTAAGCGAAAGTAAGCGAGCAGTAGACGACAGTGAAGCATCAACAAGTGCACAGACGAGCGTGGTTAAGAAAATAAAATCAAGAAAATATTCTCAAGAATGTTTAAATTTTAGGTTTACCAGTACTGAAGTAAATGAAGAAGAAGGCCCCTGTGTATTATTTGCTCAAAAATGTTGGCCGCAGGCAGCATGAAACCTAAAAAACTTAAACGACATTTGGAAGCACTTCATAGTGAGTACGTCAACAAATCCAGAGAATTCTTAGAATTAAAATTAAAATCATATAAAAAGCAAAAATTATTTTTTAAAGAAATTTTGTCTGTGAATAAAAAAGCTTTAATTGCATCTTATAAAGTTTCATATGAAATAGCCAGATGTCAAAAACCTCCCACCATTGGTGAAGAGCTTATGTAAAAACTATGTTTGGAGATAATTTTTCAAAACAATTGCAGTCTGTGCCTGTTTCCAATGATACTGTTGCTCGTCGAATTGGTGATATAGCTGAAGATGTATAGTGTCAGCTTTTCTCGAAGTTGCGTGACAAATTGTTTTCAATACAGCTTGATGAAGCAACAGATAGTAATAAAGATGCTCATTTAATTGCCTATGTTCGATTTTGTGATAATATGTCAGTAGTAGAAGAACTACTTTTCTGCAAACCAATAGAACTCAAAACAACAGCCCTAGAATTATTTGCTATTTTAAATGATTATATGAAGGAGGCAAACATAGAACGGAATATGCACCGATGGTGCCCGTTCAATGTCCGGAAGATTCCAAGGTATACAAGCACTTGTAAAACAAAAATCGCCTCAGTGCGTCTGGACACATTGCAGCACGGCAAAATTGAGAGAGGCTATTTCTAATATTAAGCCTTCCTTCGAAAAACTTTGCTCTGCAATATGTCCCCAGGAAGTCACTAAAAGTTATTAAATTAGTTTTAATTTAGTATGTTTTGATTAAGTAAGTTGTTTTACTTTAATAAGTTATTTAATATGTCGAAATGTTACCTGTTTTCTATGTGTATGTGTGCTTTCCTTTCAGTAAGTTAATCAATTTTTTTTAAATAATATTTTCTTTTGGATATTCTCGCGCCCCCTAGGGGGGCGCGCCCCACAGGTTGAGAATCGCTGCTTTAGCTAATATTTTCCTACATTACTGTGAGAAAAAAAATAATTTAATATAATTTAATAAACGGGTGAAGGTATATTGATGACTTAATTTGATAAACTTAGACAATACTAATATTGTTACTAATTGCTATCCAAAAGATTTAATTTTAATAGAAACAAATAAAAATCAATTTGAGGCTACCTTTCTGGATTTAAAAATCGAAACTGCAAATTATGATAAAACAATAGTTGGTATCTACGATAAAAGGGATGAATTCAACTTTAAAATAACAAAACTTTGTAATTATAATTCAAATCTAAACTCTAAAAGTTTCCAAAATCTAATTTTCTCACAATTTAACAGGACCAAAAGGGTTTGCAATAATAAAAATTCCTATATTGAAGCATCAAATAACCTCATTAAAAATTTAATTAATAATGAATTTAAAGAAACTACTGTAATATTAACTTTTTGATTAAACAAGGTATGATTTGGGATTAATCCGTTACATAAAATAAAAATAGAATTTTCCTTGCATATTAGATCACTCAATAGATGGCGCTGGGAACCTACAATAGTTTTTTACCTTAAATGCGTTAGCTTGGGGTGTTAAAAAAGCGGGAATCGCAATCGATAGCTTAAAATTTCATTGCCTGCTGCTGGTATGTGCTTTCCTTTTTGTTGCATTACTGGTTTAAGTGTTATTATATGGTATTTTTGTTATTATTTTTATTTTTGTTATTGTATTTTTGCTTATTAGTGGATGTATTCTTCTAATTTGTTGTTTTGTATTTTCCTTTCTGTTAAAATGGCATATCTCTTGGGCCTAATTTCAGGGGATTTTCGGGTCACGAGGAATCATTATTAGACTGTCTAATCGGCATTCCTTCACAGAAAAAATCCCTTTTTTTGAATCCCTGTCTGAGTGTGACCCTTGAAAAAGTCTTCAGGCCGGATTCTTTTTTTATTTGGTTTAATTTGATTTTCCTACTAACTTGATTTTTATTACTTTGTGTATATATACTTATAATAAAGCTCAATGTGTGTGTGTTGGCGCTCTACAGGCCAGGTCATTTGATATACAGCTACCAAATTTGGTACATGTATACCTTAGAGGTCGGGAATGTGCACCTGGGGTCCCTTCTTTTGAAATTTTAATTATTAATTAAAAACTAACTTTCCCGCCAAAAAAATCTTCCATTTTCCCCACCGCCAAATGAGTAAGGCTTCGGTGTTTTTTTTTCTCCCAACAGTAATGAGGCTAGGGTTAACATTTTTCGTCGGATTGTTTCAAACAATTCTGTTTATTTTCTTAATGTTTTATGCATTTCAAAATTAAACATTGTTAATTAATTCCTGCTTCAGATTCATTCTGTAGTACTTTTGAATTAAAATAACACAGAATAAAGGAAATTAAAGATGTCTAATCTGCATAGCGTTACCCCAACTGGCGTAGAAAAATTCACGCATTTGCGTTGCCGTAACTGGCGAAAAAAATTCACGCATGCGCATTGTGTTCTGATTGTTGTCATGACAACCATTATCAACGGATGATTTAAATATTTTTAGGTTAGTTGCATGCTTTTGTAAGTAAATTGTATTTATTTTAGTTATATATTTTTTGTATATGCTTATAGTTTTAAGTACATCGTTTTTTAAGTAGTTTTTTTAACCTGTTTTCAATGATTTAAATTATTTTAAGTTAGTTGCATACTTTTGTAATTAAACTGTATTTATGTTAGTTATATATTTTTTGTATATGCTTATAGTTTTAAGTACATCGTTTTTTAAGTAGTTTTTTTAAACCTGTTTTCGACCGATTATTTTAAACGATTCATTTTATTTTCTTAGTGTTTGATGCATTTAAAATTAAACATTGTTAATTAATTGATCTGTTCATGATGAATCTGAGAAAATTTTATTGACAAATTCTTGAGATTTTACATAAATTAAGAAAGATATTCTTTAGTGCCCATAAAGTTTAAACGCTCAGTGACTCTATTATCAGTAATCATATTATTAAAAAAAAATGCTTTGTTTCAGTAAAAAATATTATTATATTAATTGCAGATTAATCATTTACACTTTAATTTAAAGCATAAATTTTACGAGGGGTAACAGAAAATGAGAAAGATACATATCACGTTATGACTGAAGGCCTGATTATATATATGAGTGAATTATATGACTATCAAAATTTGAAGTTTTAAAATATTTTGCTGAAGAGTCTATTAAAGTTGGAATTGCGTAAATTATTTAATGGTACACCGGAGTTTTAACCCCTGCTTGGCGCAATTTTTAAAAATCGGCAACAACGGCCTTGCGAAATGTTCAAAAGCAAAGGAGCAGATGTTCAATTATAGTGCATAATAAAGATTGCCAGCTTTGGCGCGTTATCGCAACTTGGCGAAGAAGGGGGTTAAACTCCGGCTCAACCTATTTAGTTATTAAAATTTAAACGAACATAAAGATTGGCGAACCGGCTGGTCGCCAAAGGCGGCTAGTATATATATATATTGACGTCCCATCCAACAGCTTATTTCTACACGCGCATTTAATTAAGGATAAACATATTCTAATCGGGAAAATGATTTAATTGATGAGGTGAATTATATTTTATATTGCTTGAGTCAATAAGTGATTAGGAAAAAAGTTAGGAAAATTAGTTCCTTATACAACCCCCGATCCTACTAATCATATTTAGTAAAATATTCTTGAGATTACAACATTTGTAACTAAAATTTATTAGTAGGCTTCTAAAATTAATCAACTTACAAATAATGAAAATCTTCATTTTAAATGAAATTTGCAGTTGAATCCGCTGCCTCAGCGGTGATAAGGGATCATTGAACGTTGAATTTAGGTATTATTGTGTTGTTAAGCTTTGAGACTTTCGAAAACTTTACATGAATAAATATTACTAGATAATATTTTTAATATATAATTACTTCCAATTTGTTAGCCAATAATTTACTAGCCAATTTGTTCTTCAGTTTTATTTAATTAGTTTTTAATCTTTGTTTTATTTAAAGAACAACCACTCATTTGCGGAAATTAACTTTTTCTATGATTACTGTGATAAATTCAGCAAAATATTTAAACTTTGTGTTTAAAATTGTGAAATATTTTGTATCAATAAGAAAATTAAGGACTTAAGAATTTTTTTTTTTTTATCTTAGAAGGAATTTACAGCACTTTTATTCGTTAGAAGATAAGGCCCACGTCCCTCCGAAGTTGAGATTGCAGTGAAGACGGAATTCGAAAGATTTTTACTATTTTCAGAACTTGACTCATTTGAATTTCCTCCTACTCAAGGCTCTGGCTATCGTACAATTCGTAAACAATCTTTAAATAACTTTAAAACTTAATTTGTCATTCATTCCGCATATAAATAAAACAGCAAAATGAAACACAAATGAACAATAATTCGACTGTAATAGGATAAATCTAACATGAAGAAACATTTCTCCTTAAAAACAAATTTCCATGAAAAATGATTTTATTTAAAAACAATTGCATGATCAAATCCTTATATATATATCTTTATCTATTTTAAATCCTAATTAACTTCCTATTTTTTAAGTTTTCTATAAGCAAATATTACTTTATATTCTAAAATTATTTTTTTCCACTGATACTTAAGATTCTCTTCCCTAAATCGAAATGTGTCAAAGAAATCAGTATAAGAATCTATTAGTAAAAACTCCATGACAAAAACAACGCTCTTGTGTTCTGGTTCGAACAGATATGTTTCGCCTTTCGTCCCTATATTCAAACCATATATACCCTATCGTGGGGAAAAAATGAAGTTAATTAGTTAAGCTCGGTTAATTCCAATACAAAAATGTATATATACAGAGAGAGAGAGGGGGGGGGGGAAGGTTATTAGAAACGATTCCTTAACATTATCAATGTGACAAAGTGAATGTTTTTATTATCAGTTGATTTAACATATATGGACTCGAAGCTTCGTGAAGAGTTCTAAATGCACAAAGAGAATTAAGAATGAAAGTTTTACCAGTCAGTGGGAAGAATCTTGAACTTGTGTGTATATCAAATCTATAATTGTCTGCAGTCCGAGTCGAATACATCTATATTATACAGGGTGTCACAAAAACCTTGACCGTTGGTTTTATTCCTTCAATATTGATCGTATACATATACTGTAAAATACAAAGCTGCATATAAAAAGTGCAAAATGTTACGAAATCGATTAAAATTTTCAGGGGATTAAACTTTAAAAAAATACAAAATTTAAATTTTTATACAGACCCCATACAAAAAATTCCCAGTGAGTAAACTGTGCCCCATCTTCTAATAAGGCCATGCACAAAATTTCAGAATTTTACTATGAAAATTCTCAAAGATATGTTAAAATAAATTTCGAGAAGGATCAATCACAAATTAAAAAGAAAAATGTTTACAGCTTCAGTGCCGATGACGTGACGGAGGAATGCATCATAAGAAAATTAAATATGCTTCATATCTTTAATTTTAAATACAAATTTTAAAATCTATGCCTTCTGAAAAATACTTTAAAATTTTATAACATGAATTACAGAATATAACTTAAAAATAGCACAATCAGTGAACTTGTAAAAAATCTTATGTAATCTTTCATTAAAGTAATCTTTCCTTTAAATTATGTAATCTTTCCTTTAAAGTATTATTTCTACAAATCTTTAATAACTTTGAACAAATAAATAGTAAAATTATAATTTATTTATTCAATCATGACTTTCTTTATTAATTTTTGTACGATCAATACAACACGAACCTCGGACTTGAGTTTTCCTCTTTGGGAACTCATATCCAGGCATCGAAAAGTGGTTAAAGTCAGCATTTATGTAGTTTCATATCTTTGAGATATTTTGTGATAAAATGCTGAAATTTCGTACATGACCTTATTAAAGGATGTAGCATATTTTACTCACTGGGAATTTTTTTTGTACGGGGTCTGTATAAAAATTCAAATTTTGTATTTTTAAAGCTTAAACCCCTGAAAACTTTAATTGATTTCATTGCAATTTTCACCTTTTTTTTACGCAACTTTGTAATTTACAGTATATGTCTACAATCAATATTTCAGAAATAAAAGCCGCGGTCAAGGTTTTTGAGATACCCTGCAGCGAATACATCTGGAAACTGACGCCATATATTTATTAAAAAGCAGCCTTTCAGAATATAATAAATACACTATCTAAGTAAAGGTGGTTATGAAAATAATGAAAATACTATATATATATATATATATATTCTGGTCGTATGTGTTAACTTTATTGATGTTCTGTAATTCGCGAATTTTTTTGAAAAGCGTAAAATGTCGGACCTATCAGAATTCAGACTCCAAATTGTAGGAGCCTGTCTGGCTGGAGCAAGTGTGACCGAAACATCCTGACGTTTACGCGTTTCTAGAGGTACGAATGTTAAAGTTATGCTAACATACACACAGCGCGGCAAGATAAGCTCGGCAAAGCAAAAAAGCGGGTGGAAAGAGACGCTCAGTGCAAGACGTGTATTGAAGAGGATTGTAATGTCTAAAAAGCGAACAATTGCAGCAAAAGTGACCGCAGGGCTCAATCCACATCTGGATTCTCCAGAGTCTGTCACTACAGTTAGAAGGCATCTTCATAAATAGAACATTTATGGTATGGCAGCAATTCCCAAACCACTTGTCACAGGTGTTAATGGTAAATGTCGTCTATGATGTCACACTCGCAAAACCTGGTCGATTGATAAATGGAAGAAAGTAATATGGCCTAACGAATCGTGTTTCACACTTTTCCTTACAATAGGATAGTTGCACGTTTGGAGGATACCTGCACAAGCATATTTTCGTGATTGTCTCCTTTCAGCTGTCAAGCATGGAGGCGCATCTATCATGATATGGGCAGCCATGTCGTGGTTTTCTGCTGGGGCCAATCGTAATTCTGAAATTTAATAGAGAAATTTTAGCTGACCAGGTCAACCCTATGATGGAAACTTTGTTTCCTGCAAGAGATGGAATTTCCCAGGATGATAATGCACCTATCCATACAGCGAGACTTGTTCACTCATGGTTTGATGAACACGAGGATAAAGTTAAACCTCCGCTTTGACCACATAGTCACTCGACCTCAATATAAATCAAACTTTATGGTCTATTTTAGAGCTTTCAATGCGGAAACGACATCCGCCAACGGCAGACCTTTGGCAATATCTCAAGGAGGAACGGTACAATATTCCCCCAAACATTATTCAACACTTGTATGAATTGATTCCTAGGCGAATCCAAGCTGTATTACATGCAAAATGTGGTCCTACACCCTACTAATAAAGAATTCTTTATAATTCTAAGGTGTTTCCTTTATTTTGATAGCCACCATAGTTTTAATTGTGGTAGATCGACCTTTACAAACAGTCTAATAAGATATTTACGAGACCGGCGTATCGCTTGCAGCAAAAACATAGATGAAAATTAAATGTATTTTTAAGTGTCGATGGCCAAGTAGTTCTTTTTAAGTTCCATGCAATAATCTTAAATGAATACATTATCAGATGATCCTAAAAAATTTTAAAGCTTAACCTCATTAGATATTTTTACAGTCACAGCTACAGGTACAGGATTGGTTACAGGAATGGCCAATGGAAGGTATCAGTTCAATTGGGTAAATAATTTCACGTGAACATGAAGCAATGTTTGGATGGGAGGAACCATTTTGTGATTGAGAAGAGCACATCGCGTTATTGGAAGCAAAGAAAACCACACTGTTCATGGTGTGCCTGCTGCTAGATCCCTTTTTTGACATTCTTAATGAGAAGGGATACAGATCAAATTCTTTAGAAATATCCTCAGAAAGAAAGACTTACGTGGTCTCTGGCGTGCACGACGGAGGGATATCTGTCCAGGAGATAGTCGATGATTGGCCTCTGCGAGAAGAGAACAGCCTTGTGCATGGGACTGGCCCCCAGATGATCGCGGCAGAAAGCCAGCTTCTTCCGGTCGATGAGGTGCTGCACTTCCCGGAGATTGCCCGTGCTCACTGCCTTGTGTATCTCGTCGATCTTACTCTATGGGGGAAAAATATCGTTATTGATGGCTATTGAGAAAGAAAATTTTTTTCTGGCACTCTTGCTTGGCGCAATATTTTTTGAATAGGTCATGTATAAAATTTCAGAATTTTAGCATGAAAATTCTCAAAGATATGTTAAAATAAATTTCGAGAAGGATCAATCACAAATTAAAAAGCAAATGTTTACAGCTTCAGTGCAGATGACGTGACGCAGGAATGCATCATAAGAAAATTAAATATGCTTCATATCTTTAATTTTAAATACAAATTTTAAAATCTATGCCTCCTGAAAAATACTTTAAAATTTTATAACATGAATTACAGAATATAACTTAAAAATAGCACAATCAGTGAACTTGTAAAAAATCTTATGTAATCTTTCATTAAAGTAATCTTTGCTTAAGTAATATTTCCTTTAAGTTAAGTAATCTATACTTTAAATTATTATTTCTACACATTTTTAAAACTTTGAACAAATAAATAGTAAAATTATAATTTATTTATTCAATCATGACTTTCTTTGTTAATTCGTGTACGATCCCTAAAACACGAACCTCCGACTTGATTTTTTCTCTTTGCGAACTCATATCCAGGCATCGAAAAGTGGTTAAAGTCAGCATTTATGTGGTTTCATATCTTTGAGACTTTTTGTGATAAAATGCTGAAATTTCGTACATGACCTTATTAAAGGATGTGGCATATTTTACTCACTGGGAATTTTTTTGTACGGGGTCTGTATAAAAATTTAAATTTTGTATTTTTAAAGTTTAATCCCCTGAAACTTTTAACCGATTTCGGAACATTTTGCACCTATTTTTACGCAACTTTGTAATTTACAATATATATCTGCGATCAATATTTAAGGAATAAAAGCTGCTGTCAAGGTTTTTGAGACACCTTGTATAATATATGTCTAATTATATGTGGTGAAAAACACATTTTAATGTTGCGATTAATTTATACTTCTCATCACATTAATCAATGAATGAAAGATTTGGTCACATTATGAAAAGCAGAAAAATCCAAGACTTTGAAGACAGAAGAAAATAACCAGGCGAAGAATGTGCTCTTCGACTCTACCTAATACGACATCTTAACACTTTCCTAATGATGGTAATAATGTATGTACACCTTCCTTATCTGAATTAAAAGAATTTTCAAGCAGAATCAATCCCTCCCTTTTTTTCATTCCAATAGACTGATTTTCATAAATTTTTAATGAAGGTTTGTGACGCAGAGCTTGTGAAGCAGGTATCTTGTTTTTAAAATGTTAAAAAAATGTAACTTACAAATAATATTTTTGTTCCTAAGTTAAGCGATAAGTAATTTATGAAAATTTATTACCAAACTTTCTAACTTGGAAATCCATGCAACTCAGAACAATGTTTAGAAAAGGAAAGACATCTCCATCTTTCAAACAAGCTGATTCCGATCTTTTCGGTTTGTGCAGCAGATTACTTTTTGTTTTGTAAGCAGAAACATACTCTTTAATCTCTCTGCATCCTTGTTTTCTTTTCTTTTCTTGTTGACCTGTTTCTTTAACCGCTGTTGTAAATCCCAATAGTTTTCCTCTACACGAGACTTCTTTACTGTAAAAATGACTCGCAGGTGAGGAGAATGCTCTTTTTAGAAACTTTTCTCCCATAGGACTTTGATAGAGACTGAATTGTATTATTACTTTTAATATCATCATTTGTTGTACGTAATGTTGCTATAAATAATAAATGTGAGTATCCCATCCAAAAATCACATTTTTTCGAATATCGTATTTTGTAAAACCGGAAGAAAATAGTAAAATCGTCAAAAATCAAAGATACAATTTCTGTATAAATGAAGCGGTCGAATTACTTTTCTGATCAATGATTGTCTCTGATACATTTTTTCCACGAATAGTTCTACACGAGTAATACTCAGAATAAAGAAAGGTGTTTTATTATTCAATATTTATTTATGTTATAAATGTTTTTTCATCAGGAATTGTGCTTAAAAATAACAATAACTTTCGTATATAAATACATCAATTTTTTCAAAATCTATATGAATTGTAACTTTAATAATTTGTCTACATTTGATAACTGTAAATCTCCTGCCCCTACAAGTTTTTCCAAAAATGATTTTAAGCAAAACAACTTTTAGAAATGAAAACAAGTAGCGTTAACGTATTAGTTAGTATGTTGGATGAATTAATATAAAGTTCAAAAGTTAGCATCAATTGATGATGAAATAATCGCTGTTTTGAAAGATAGTGTTCACTAGCAATGTTTGGCAGAGTCAATTAAAGAGTATAAAATTATATGTATTTACATAAAAAAGAATAGAATTAACAAAGTTCAAAGTCTAAAGTCAGAGAAATGACTCTCAAGAATTATCAGTAATGGAACAAAATTTAAATTACCGAAATCGGAGATGAAAGAATTTAGTGGAGATTAAATGGAATAGCGATCATTCTGTGATTAAGTTTCCAAAACACGTGATAATTCAGTTATAACTGAAAAATTTAAACTCCAGTACTTAGGTCAGTCAACATAAAAAGCGCTCGAATATTCGACAAATTACATAATCTATCCCATCTCTGCTCGAATACACCTAATATTGTCTATAAAAGATCTCGATAGTTTCCGCAGGCGAACAAAAGTAGGAGTGTCAATAGCATATTGACAACGCTTTGAAATTATGTGCTAATTTTTTCTTCAAAAGAAGTGAAAACGTTGGCACAACAGAATGGAATTAAAAAATTACAGTGGGTGAAAGTTCAGCCTTAAGCCTAGACCTCTTCAATCGTGTATCCCGCTTGCGACTGACTTGAGCGCAATATGTCATCTGTCTTTCAAAGTGTCAATGACAAATTCAAATTGCAGTGTCAAGATATCTACAACACTCACGAGACTGGATTGAAAACAGTTTGGAAGCCAAGCAACCTATTACCGGAAAGGCACCAATCAGGTTAGAACGTAAGATTTGCACTTTGACTCTTGATGCTAGAACTAATGACATAAGATCCTTCTTTTCTTGTTCTCCCAGCGAGGATTTTCACATATTGCCTTCTTTCAAAGGCAGGTGAAGGAAGTGGAAGGCTCAGTCAATAAATCTGGGCAGGATTTTCACGGAAGTTATAAAGCAAATCGAGTCATGAAAAACATGTTTACTTTCTTATTTTAGTTATCACTTTTCTTACCTCATAACAACATTAGACTTAGTCTCTAAGAAAACAGAGAGGTTCTTTTGAGTTTCCCTTCTCATACTTTACAGTAGTTTCAACCGTTAGAGTGTTTGTTTTGAGTCCATGTTTGGATCTTTCAAAAATACACCAAGAATGCCATTGATTCCGGGATTAGGAATAACCCTGCAAAGACTATGGCAATATATGGCCTGTGTATTATATTGAAATAGACCCTATGAAATGTTATAACGTTGGTTATGGCAATTTCTTGGGAAGTGCAATCTGATCATATCATGAAAATGTGAAGACTTCTTGTTGTTGGCCGATGGATAATGATAGATTATAAGTAGTGACAAAATATTGCAGGAAATAAGCGAAATAGTTATTCAACATGAGGAAGAAAGGAACAGAATTCTACATCACAAGAAGCTCTTCATTAGAACCCCCCCCCCTTCATTGGAGGAAATTATTTTTATATTGGAGAGGATAGAAGTTTATGTCAGCATGCAGGGGGTAAAGCCATTCTTTGAAGATGGTGATAATAGAGTCGTCCATAAGAGGAAAAAGGACACTGAATGCCATTTTAATTTTTATTTTTTTGTACAAAAGCATATATTTTGTTATGCAAAGCCACAAAACATCAAATTATGATGGGAGAATTACACACAGAAAGAAAAATAACATCTACTAAGACAAATAAGCAAAGAGAAAAGATTCCTCAACAAGTGTATTCGAGCTAAGATTAATACTGCATAGAATGTGTTGAAACATTTTCAAAATTATTTTAACATCGCAGCTGATAAGAATAGGTTGCATTTTGGTAAAAACTGTAATTTAGACAAAGGTTTAAATGAACGTCAGCATAAGAAAAAGGCTTGCATACACATAAAGGAAAATTAATATATTTTTTACAACTTTAAATATATTGCGATATGATACATCATGATATAATTTAAACTTCAGTGACACTAAGGCTTAAAAGTTATAGACTGATTGAAACTCATAGATCAATACTGAATTAATAAATTTTATTTCAAAGAATTCAAATAAAGTGAATTATCGGTGTTGATTTTAAATATGCTTTTAATCAAGCGTACTTACCTTATCCATAATTATTCTATCCATTTGTCTCTCAGCTTCTTGAGTGTATCTGGTTTGAAGAATTTTGCATCTTAGATATTGTTTTTCTTTATGTTTAAAAGTTAATTTTAAATTTCTCCTTACGTAAACTTGATTTTCATTCAGTTAAAATGAGCTAAATCAATGTACGTTTCTGTTATTAAAGAATTGTGATCTCTCATAGAAAATAGTCTGGAAATCTCCGGAACAGTTAGGAGTCGCTGAAACCGTAACAAAAGTCTCAACTATTTTGCATATAACGCTCTGAATTTGTACATCAGCTGCTGTCAATGACTAAATGAAAGGTTTCTTTGCACAACGAGAAATTTCACTGATTATCAAAACCATCCATCTAGATAATACCTGTTTTGTACGGTCTTTTTTCAATTTTTTACACCAGCTGTTAGCAATAATTGAGTGATTGATGGCTTCACATTATGTAAAACTTCATTAAATAACAAAATATTTGAAGAAAAGAAGTAGATCCTTGCACAGTGCTAAGATGAACCAAAAAGAAGCGTCCTTTTAACGCATTTATAGACTCTGAAATTTTTTAGAAAAATCCTCTCGATTTCTAAAATTTGTAATCTAATCCTAGTCTAAATTGAGGCCCATTGTTGTTATCCAAGTCGTATGAAGCACGTCACAAAGGCGAATGTGAGGGATTTCGTGTTTGCTTATAATTCTCGGGGAATAAAATCCCTCAGGAGCACGTGACTTTCGAACAGAAGAAATACCCACCCTGTCACGTGAAACAGGTCAATCGGTAATAACAGCACGATTCTCGAATGTTCGCACGCATTCGAACTGCTTTAATGTGCATAAATCTCAGCATGGAGCAATGGCAAGGGAGTGGTTTGAGAGTTCCATAGTTTTTCCCTGATAAATTCTATTTTTCTTGAATTTTTCCACATTTAATCACTTTCAACCAGGTCAAAAGCCGATAGCGCACGCGAGAGAGTGAATTTCCTGCTGCCACCCTCTTCCTGGTGTCCAGTCGACGGTTAGAATTACAGGTGGACTTTCTCCTACCTCCCAAAATAAATAGCAATCATTTCAAATATTCCCTTTTAACTTTAGTTCGCTCATTCGCTATTTTCCCTCGAATTTAGAAACAGTTAGACGTGAGAAAACTTGGATTTGCTGGTTGACTATGCATGTTTCTGCATAGGAACGTATGATTAATACATGCGTCTTATTTAAAAATGACCTTACAGATGCACTAAGTTTATTTTCAGATACTGCAACTTTTTAATTTGCTTATGAAGCTTCCAGTTAGCCTGTTGATCGGAGAACTTGTCTCATTCTGAAATATTTCGTAATACCAGTTGACAGATTAATCCGCTCTCACTAAATGCATAGACTTCAGTGGATATCTTTTAAATCATTTTTAAAGCACCAAAATTAAGGTAACTGTAAAGTGAAATTAAATTTCGAAAATATGTATTTTGTTTGGATTGAACTTTATTTTTTTAAAGAAAGGATTGAAAAATTATTACAACATCAACTTAAAATAATTTTTAAAATTTGCAAAATAAAAAAAAAATCATTATTTTAAAATTTGCATTAACTTGAAAAAAATTAAAACCCAAAATAAGGAATTTCAAGCGGCGACATTATAAATTAAAAATCTTTTCAAAAGATGGTTACAGCCGTTGAAGACTGTTTATGAATTTGGAAAAATTAATAGCTTTGACAAAGGAAAAAAAAAGAAACTTCAACGGTAGCAAAACGTAAATACCCTACAATAGGATTCCAAGCTCTAAAGGATTAAAGCATTAATCCTTTAGAGCTCCAGCATTTCGGATTAGAAAACTCCTCCTATGATCTAAAATAGAAATGATCAAAATAAAAGGCGAATTGAATCATAAAATATGCTCTTGACGGCAAAAGGCCGATTGGTATGAAATGGTAACTTCTTTCAGTTGTCAGATGACACAGAATATCTTCGATAAATTCCTTTACTATGCTTACATTGATTTACTTTTGAAAGGTTATTTCATTTGTAAATAAAAAAATTGTGGATTCTATGGACCTTTGAAAATCGGGCATAACTTGGGAGGAAGAAAATGTCAAACCATGCTACTCAGCTTGGAGGAAGGAAGGAATTATTTTTTGCAAATTATTGTTGCAATTTTTTAATATAGTTTTAAGATCATACATCATATTTTTTTTATTTACGTCGTAAAATAATAATATAATGTTATAATTTATATGTTCCATTCCGTTCAATGAGCTTCCACAGCCTATTGAAAAAAAATATCCAAGGACATTTTTCAGAAAATGCAAAGACAATAATTTTATATATTTTAAATATTATTATTTATTGAATTGCAAACCACGTCATTCAAGAAGTTATTGAATTCTACTGAAATTGAATAACTTTTTTCTTGCAATTTGCAATAACAGAAAAAACGCTTTTATTTTGTTACGTCAAGAATAGGGTTATTAAGTTATCCCCCCTCTCCCGCTGGATCTAAACAGTCATACTTCTTGCAAGTACATTATTGAGAGGGGACTTCTTGTAAAATCGAATGAATATATACAAAGACCTGTTATTCATATTCCAAATTTCTTTGCTACTGCCTTTATCCAAAAATAATTGATTAGCAAGCGGTTTTATCACGCTGTTCTCTGGGTTTGCTAATGTTTTTTTTTTTTTTTTTTTTTTTTTTTTTTTTGAAAAATCAAAATTGTTGATGTTATTTACATTTGGAATTTTTTTACAGTAGTGCAAATTTTCGAAAAGCCAGCGTATATCAGCATCATATAAGAAAAAAAAAAAAAAAAAAAAAGAATGGCAGATGTGAACTGTTTCTCTTGCAGAATTTTAAAAATAGTTGGATAATTTCGACCGATGGCAAATCAAAACTCCGTTTGAGAGAAAGAATTGGAGTTTTGTAAATATTGCAACAAATTTAGATGATTGACGCTTCGGTTTAGAAAATTTGCCATTTCCCAATATATCCATTCTAATGGCCCGTTTAGCAACAAGTGGCACTTAGTTCTGTAAAAATACTTGAGAAATTTTCTTCTCTAAAATTTCAGATAGCCCTTCCTTCGCATCAGAAATTATGCATATTAGATAGCGAGATGTTCATTATTACATGTAGGTGTTTCTAACGTGTAAATGAAATGTTGAAAATTTGCAGATGAATTTATAAGTAATTTTGTCCTGCCTTCCCTTTTTCTCTAGTTTATAGGAACGTCTAGCATCTGTGGCAACAATCATTGGTAGAATTCACAAGAAGAAATCAAGTAAAAAACTGGTCAGTTCTCTTCCAATTAATAATAAATGACGAGTCAATAATAAATGTCTGTTTATCAAGGAATTCTCAAGAGCATAATAGAATTTTTTTTCCTCTGGGTATTTGAGTCTAGAAAAGTAAAATCCAGGAAGTTCTCAAAGATTTTGGGGTCCCTTACCTGTTATAAATTCTAAAATAAGGAAGTAAATAAAAAAAAGAGAAGAAATTTTTTTATTTAGATTTGGCTGTTTTATATACAACATTCGATTTTAAACGCTGATGAACATGGTGCAATATTTCGATGGCAGTGTAAAGGTCAGCGAGCCGCTTATGATGTTGCATTCCTCTTCTTGGTTTCTACGATACGTCATCAGTAGAGTTCTTGCGAACGATACGATATGCGACAACTCGATAATCACAGGCATAAATGTTTGATAACAGCTCGTGAAAATCTGATGAATATATTTTTGAAAAGTGAGATATAAGAAATTATCTCCAGGAAAACTCATTTCCATAAACACAAAAATATGAAATTTTCGAAATTAAAAAATTTATCAGACAAATTAAACTTGTTAATGGTATTTTCTTAATCGATGCTACTTATTTCGAGAATCTTTTTTCTAGAAAGATGTATCAAAGTATCGCAAATATTTTCGAATAAATTTAAGATTTTCTACTGAAATCAATAACTAATCACTTCTTAAATAGATATAAGAATTGAGGGAAATTAAGCTTTAAGTACTACTTTAAAATGAGATGTAGAATCTTTTATTTGAAGCTTAGATACTTGTCTGAGAAATGTGTTCCCAAAAGGCCTTGTAATTCTTATGAAACTCAACACTTGTATCATACCCTCACAAATGAATGACTTTATGAAAGCCTATCAACTTTCATATCCATTTGGGAAAGAAAAAAAATCTCAACACCAAAAGAAGATAAAGAGTAGGCATTTACCTGAAATATAGGCACTTGTCTGAGAAATTTGTTCACTTGCGGTATCCTAGAAGTCTTTCCATACAGCTGGTCCCCGTATCCATCCAGGACTACCTGTTCGAGCTTCTCCAGGGCACCCAGCTTCAGCCACAGAGTGATAGGGTCCTCACTCACAGCCGCCATGGCCCAATTCTGTTTCTTAATGCTCCTGTGGACCAGCAGACCCCATGCCGAAAAGCAGGAAGGCCACAGCTCACTGCACAACCGAAGAATCTTAAAAGTAGAGAGAGCCTATATTGAGAATAAATTTAATAAAAATATCTTTTAAAATAACACCTTTATAAGTGCACCAGAAAAGTAGAGATATTTTCATTTTAACTATTTTCTTACCTTGTGTCTTTAATTAATAATTCATGAACTCTTTCAAATCATTTTTTTTCTCAAATCAACGACCGTGTAAGCGCTATACTAATTGAAACAAAATTTAATAAAAGAAATCGATTAGCTAATAATTGAGCACTAAAAACATTAAATTTGTATACAATTACGAAGAACGTGTACGAGGTTCAAATATTCACGACTGCACATTCACTAATATTCAAAGCTTTATTTGAAATGATTGAAAAGAGTGGGTGAAAATGGATTGGAAAAATCCATCATTACAAGCATCAAAGAAGTCAAGTAAAAAGAAAAGGCTGTCGTAAAACAATGGAAAGCAATAATTAAAAACAGGAAACAAAAGATAAATTTCAATAAAACAAATATAAAAATAAACAGAAAGAAAAAGCAAAATGTTCATCACTCATTTTTAATAATTTATTTTTCTATTCATTTTCTGTATTTTTATTCCATACTCATGAGAGGATATCAATAAGCAATGCGTATCATTTTGAACCAATAAGTGCAATGAATGACAACAAAAAACGGAATACTTTTTCACATAACTGCCATTCATCCTTGTACCGGATCAGTTGGAAAGGTTTCATAAAATGCGGTTGGACCGAGACAAGAATCAAACATCTATCTGACCGCCGAAGAAACTTTTCATGTTCTCAAAGATGAAAATATGAACGCATCAAGACGCGTCGAAAATTCCCAACCGAACTCTTACGGTTTTCCGTGAACGACTACAAGAATTCAGTTAGGAATCGTTGGAGTTCTTAGCAAATAATGACTTCATCAGTCGATTAGTAGATTTTTATGAATTACTTGAACAAATTCTTACCCAGGACAAAATAAAAATATTAAGCTTATCCTTATAGAAATTCCTCCTAGATATGGGAATGTCCATTGTTTTTAGTGATCGCAAGTTTCTTGAAAAATAATTCCAAGTTCGGTGTTATTAAATAAAAAAAAAACAAGGAAGAAATAATTTATTTATGATTGTAAGGATTCATTTAATTACATTGTTAAAAAACTATTTCTCATAAAAGAAACAAAGAGAAAAGATTTTCTTGTGACTAAAAGAATTTTGAATAAGAACTATATAAAATATTTGCTTAACCTAATAAAATTGGAAACGTATAAATTAAATAAAAATAGAATGCGAAATCGATTTTCCTATTTTTAATCTTGCCTTCGAAATAAAAAGAATGTTTAGAATTGACTGCTTTTGCATTGTCAAATTTAACAACTAAAAATTAAGTGTTTAGGCAAGTTTCCGATTCTATTATATATAGGATGTCCCAATAAAGTAAAACAGGCATTTATTTCCTTAACTACTGCAATTATATATAGAATTCCATTTGCAAAGTTTCATTGAATAACTGCTTCTATGATTCGCAGGCCCAAGTTCACATTTGACATGGCTTGAGATAATGGACAGTTTAGTACTCAGTAAGAAGTGAGAAAATACGTATTGTAATAGTGAGTTTTGGCATCAAACTTTACCTTCTGGTATTGTGGCAAAGAAATGAATTGGGGTGGAGGCGAAGAAGTGAATTTATAGAACTCCGGTTCCGCTGTTATCCGGCTAACTACTACATAAAGCTCCTTCCCCAAATAAAAATTGTCTCCTTCACGATTTGACAAAATGAATCGACATCGATTAAAATTCCTATTTAAGCTAGGCCATAACAGTTAATTCATCTATGTACTGGGCTTTTCATTCATTTATGCAATGGAATTTATGTATGTATTCGCCTATGTATTGGATAGCAGTGATTATATCATTCACTATCAGGCGGCTGACTAATATTTTTTTTTTCATCTGAAATGAAAAATTAGACAATCGAATACACTTTCGGTGTGATACGATTCATCCCGAGAGAAAAATATATTTTTTTCTCAGAAAGTATTTACGTTAACTGTTTTCGCGAAACTCAGAACTATAAAATATGTGTTTTTACTACTAGAAAATTAATTATGAAACCTATCACATCCAAGGTTAGCCTTTGCGCCCACAACAACATGATATATGACTGTTGTGGGCGCATGTTCAGAATATTTTTTATTATCAAGTTTTGCATGTTCCGAACGTTGCAACGTTCCTCCTTTTTCTTCTGATTTATTAAATCGTTCATTTCATTTACATTTAATCTATCTCACCGTATACGTAGAGCAATGCAAATCCGTGATACACATCCCTATCATGAGGAAATATGGCTCTTCAAAACGAGAAAAAAAATATTCCAGTACACTCACTCTCGAGTATGTGGCCAGTGAATTCATTTGTTTGCCCACCAATATCGGAAGACAAAGTTTTTTTTATAGCAGAGCTTATTGTTATAATGCGTATTTTCTCACTTCTTATTGAGTTCTATGCCTATTTATCTTAAGCCACGTAGAATGTGAACGTGGTCGCAGCCTGGTGAATCATAGAAGCAGTTGCCGGTAACATGTCAAGTTAAAATAGAAGGCTCTGCACTGGTAGTTTATCTATGTTTATATACTGCACGGTATGTTTCAAGAATCAGAGAAAAAGCTTATAAATTTGTGGCGATTCTGCTTCCATCAAAATGACTGTATTCGAAAAACTATTTTCCTAACTGCGCACCGGAAGTACGAAGCAGTTATCTACGATCAAGCGCGCAAGCTGTGCGAATTAAAAAGATAAATTTCCGGTCTTTCACAAAAATCTGTTGTCTGTCGATGTGTTAGCGTTAAAAATTAAAAGATGTTTATTTTTATATAAAAAAAGTCGTCGCTCATTCTTTATGTGTGGATGTAACTTAACTATCCCAATTTGCAACCTTCTCCACTAAAACATCCCACATTTGGTGACACGAAAAGTGAAAGGATAACTTTCCCAGTTTTCTTTATGCATTAAATGGCGCCATAGCGCATTTCTTCCTAATGGCGGTAAGCGTATCGTTGAATATTGTTTCTATTTTCACAGCCTAAATAATTTCCATCGGAACTTCTGTTATATAATTTGGATTAGCATTTTCATATTATTTACTCTGATTATCAGTATATTATTTGTATTTTCGTATTTCAAAGCAGTTTTGTGAAATTATATTTATAACGTGCCTTTGATTTCTTGAATAAAACATGCCAGGAGATACTCCAAATTCCGCCAACAATTACGCAACAGTTTCTCGTGTTGGCGTCAAACTTCCGCCTTTCTGGAAAGCTAACATTGCATTATGGTTTGTTCAACTTGAGGCGCAATTCGCCTTGGCGGGAATTACTGCTGACGATACAAAATTTAATCATGTTATTTCTGCCGTTGATTCTGATATTTTGAATTGTGTAAGCGATATAATATTGAAACCTCCTGATACTGATAAATATTCAACATTAAAAAAACGTTTAATTGAGTTGCATTCTGAAAGTGAAGCTTCGAAAATACGTACGCTGCTACAAGGCCTAGAACTTGGCGACCAACGACCATCTCAGTTATTAGCTCGTATGAAAACATTGGCGGGCGATACTGTTGGCGAGCCACTCTTAAAATCTCTTTGGCTCGGAAGACTGCCAAACAGCACACAAACTATTTTAACTGCTTTGAATGAAGATTTAGCTGGTTTAGCATCAGTTGCAGATAAAATAAATGATTTGGCTGGCCATTCAAACATTAATTCCGTTACTCCTCAATCTTCGAATAATCAAATAGCCCAACTTGAAAAACAAGTCGCCCATTTGACGACTTTAGTTGGCGAGCTTACTACAACAATGCGCCAATCACGCTCTCAAAGCAGAAATAGAAATCGACCTTTTAAAAACAGTCGTAGTTGCTCTCGTGATCGCTTAAAAAAATATAAAGAACCTGCTGATGGCATTTGCTTTTATCATACAAATTTTGGCACAAAAGCAAAAAAATGTAGTTTGCCTTGCTCTTTCAAGAATTCGGGAAACTAAATCGGCGGTCGTCCACTGGCCTTGGCCACGATCGCAAAATTAATAGAATTATGCTGGCCGATAAAGTTAGTAAATGGAAATTTTTAGTGGATACAGGCGCAGACGTATCTGTTTTACCACACAATTATGCTCCTAAAGCTGATTCCTCTAATGAATTACTCCTCTTAGCTGCTAATGGCACAAAAATAGCTACTTTTGGTAAAAAACGCCTTACGCTAGACTTAAATTTACGGCGAAATTTTACTTGGTCTTTCATAATTGCAAATGTGAACCAACCAATTATAGGTGTTGATTTTTTAAAACACTATAATCTTTTGGTTGATGTTAAAAGTGGTTGTTTGATTGATGGCATAACTAAATTAACCACTCAAGGCAAATATACAAACACAGATTCATTAACTTCTGGTATATCCATTTTGCTTGGTGATTCAGAATTCTATGACATTTTATCGCAATTCCAAGACCTCACTAATCCATCTCAACCAACAAAAAGCAAAGTATCAACTAAAATACATCACTTTATTGAAACAACTGGTCAACCAGTATTTTCGAGACCTCGTCGCTTATCTCCCGAGTTGCTAAAAATTGCACGTCAGGAATTTGAATTTTTAATGTCTCAAGGTATTATCCGTCCTTCTAGTAGCCCATGGGCAAGTCCTCTACACATGGTGAAAAAGTCTAATGGAGAATGGAGACCGTGTGGCGACTACCGTCGTTTAAATTCAATTACCGTTCCTGATAGATACCCAGTTCCTCATATTCAAGATTGCACTCAAATGTTTTTCAATAAAACCATTTTCTCCACCCTGGATTTGATCCGAGCTTATTATCAAATTCCTATTAACCCAGCGGACATTCCAAAAACAGCAATCACAACCCCATTTGGTCTTTTTGAATATGTTTATATGCCCTTTGGTTTAAGAAACGAGGGACAAACCTTTCAACGTTATATACATCAAGTTTTGTCAAATTTAGATTTCTGCATTCCTTATTTTGATGACATACTGGTTGCATCAAATAATGTAGAACAGCACAAACAACATTTAAAAACAGTATTTGAACGATTATCTCAGCACGGATTGAAACTAAACCCTTCAAAATGCGTCCTTGGGAAGCAATCGGTAAAGTTTCTAGGTTGTCTAATTACATCTGAAGGCGTGAAACCTTTACCGGAAAAAGTTCAAGCCATTTCTGATTTTCCCAAACCTCAAAATATATCTGAGCTAAAGCGTTTCTTGGCCATGCTCAATTTTTACCGTCGATTTTTGCCTCATGCCGCTCAGACTCAAGCTAGCCTACACGAACTTTTAAAAAACTCTAAAAAGAATGATAAGCGACTTGTTCCTTGGACTGACCTCACTACAGAAGCTTTCGAAAAATGCAAATCTGATATTGCAAATGCAGCTACTTTGAACTTCCATTCACCTAACCAGCAATTATCTATCATGGTTGATGCTTCAGACTCAGCCATCGGATCTGTCCTCCATACAACTACGTCTAATGGTCAACAACCTCTAGCATTTTATTCCCGAAAACTTACGTTCTCAGAACGTAAATACAGTACGTATGATAGGGAACTTTTGGCGATATATGCAACTATCAAACATTTTCGACACTTGTTGGAAGGTCAAAATTTCATAATATTTACAGATCATCGACCTCTTACTTTTGCTTTCACCAAAAAATCTGACTCTTCTTCTCCAAGACAACTAAGATACCTTGATTTCATTGCACAATTCAGCACCGACATCAGGCACGTATCGGGCTCAAAAAACGTTGTAGCTGATACCTTATCTCGTATTAATGAAATACAGTTACCAAAAATAGACTTTTCTGCCATGGCGGAAGCACAAGCATCTGATGAAGAACTTCAGACTATTTTGGCAAAGAATGAACTGTCACTTTGTTTAAAACCTCTCTCAACCGACCCCAATTCATCTAAACTTTACTGTGATGTCAAGCAAAACAAAATTAGACCTTACGTCCCAGAAATTTTCCGAAAGAAAGTTTTTCTATCTTTGCACAATATTTCCCACCCAGGTATCCGTGCCACTAAACATTTGATTTCAGAGAGATTCTTTTGGCCGTCCATGCAAAAGGACATTTCAAATTTCACCCGTTCATGTCTAGATTGCCAAAAATCTAAAATAGCTAGACACACCAATAGTCCTCTTAAATCTTTTCAATTACCTGCAGCCAGATTCGATCATGTTCATCTAGATCTCGTAGGACCTCTTCCACCTTCAAACAATTGCGAATACCTACTTACCTGCATAGATCGTTTCACACGATGGCCTGAGGCAATTCCCATTCCTGATATTTCTGCTGAAACTGTTGCGCGTGCATTCATAACTCATTGGATCTCACGCTTCGGTTTGCCTTCAATAATCACGACAGATCAAGGACGACAATTCCAAAGCAACTTGTTTTCTTTGCTCAGCAAACTCTTGGGTGTCCAAAAGATCCGAACGACCCCATACCACCCAAAAAGCAATGGAATAGTCGAGCGATTCCATCGATCTCTTAAACAAAGCCTCCGATGTCATGCATCTACGAAATGGACCGAATCAATTCCTTTGGTTTTGCTCGGACTCCGAACCGCATTAAAAGAAGATCTACAGTGCACATCGGCCGAACTAGTTTATGGCTCAACCCTTAAACTACCATCAGAATTTTTTGAATCCCCTTCAATTAACGTCGAGCCTCATGAGTTCCTAATAAATTTACGGACCTTGATGGATCAACTTAAACCTGTTGCTACTGCACCTCATGACACCAAGAAAGTATTCGTTCATCCAGCTCTGGACACTTGCTCACATGTGTTCGTGCGCCACGATGCTGTTAAAAAACCTTTGCAAGCGCCATACGATGGACCATACCTCGTACTCAAACGAACTGATAAAATGTTCACAATTGAAAAGAACGGCAAACAGTCCACGATCAACATTGATCGCTTAAAGCCTGCGTTCTTCGAGAACTCTCACCAGTCCTCTGCACCAGCAATATCACCACCAGTTGCAGTTCCGACTTCACCAAAATCAGTACCTGAACTGTCTCCATCGAGTCCTGTGTCACCTACAAATTCTACTCCAGTACCTTATGTGACCAGATCTGGCCGACGAGTTCGCTTCAACACTCGTTACCTCTAACTTCAGTGCCTGCTGCACTACTAGAGGGGGGAGTACTGTGGCGATCCTGCTTCCATCAAAATGACTGTATTCGAAAAACTATTTTCCTAACTGCGCACCGGAAGTACGAAGCAGTTATCTACGATCAAGCGCGCAAGCTGTGCGAATTAAAAAGATAAATTTCCGGTCTTTCACAAAAATCTGTTGTCTGTCGATGTGTTAGCGTTAAAAATTAAAAGATGTTTATTTTTATATAAAAAAAGTCGTCGCTCATTCTTTATGTGTGGATGTAACTTAACTATCCCAATTTGCAACCTTCTCCACTAAAACATCCCACAAATTGTTCACATTTTAGCATAAATTCTGTAATGCCCAACTTAAATGTAAGAAACATAAACAAAACATTAGCTTAAATCGAAGGCCTAATTTTTAAGAAAATTGACTCAAATTGATTGTTTTTTAACTGATAAATGATTACACAGATACTAAAAGGTAACCCTAAGATAAATGTCAAAACTTAAAGTTTTGATGTTTTGAAAAAAGTCCTTAATAGATGATTTAATAGACATATTTAATAGACGTCTTACTTTCCTCACTTAATTACGATAAAAGAAAACTAGGCCAGATAGTACGGAAGCCGGATAGGCGCAAACCGGATACTCGGGAGAGTACTGTACTATGAACTATCTCCAAATTAAATAATTCCAAACGTTAACATTTTTTTCTTCGTCGCTAGAACTTCTAAAATTATTACCTCATAGAACTTATTTTTATATTATCTGAATTTTTAACAAAAAAAAATTTTGGTCTCTATACTATTTTTTATTTATCTTAAATAATGTTTTAAAATTAACTCGCAATTTGTTATATTTTTTTTTTTTATTTTCACGTGCTTAGGAAGTATATAAAGAGAACGATCTGTAATCGTCAAAAAATTCAACATCGAGATTTCGACAATTTTCACATTCCAAACATACACCTTCCCTCATTTTTTTCCCCGTATAGTCAAATATGACTCTTTATAATTGAATATTTTCTTTTATAACCCACCATTCCCCAACCATCCTTCCACTCAACGAAATTTGTATTACTTACGCAAAATTTAAGGGTCAAACGATTCGAATTAATTTAACAATATATGTAGGATTTATTTTTGATATTGCGTTTTATCACACTTCTAAAATAACATGAATTCAATGGAAAAATACGTAAAAGCAGCATGAAGTCATTTTGCATTGTAATGAAAATTACAATGCAATTCGCCGTTATAATCAATCATTCATGTGAAACAAAGTTCGTGCATCCGAGTTTTATGAATTAGGCTTCAAAGACATCATATTCGATCTCATTTCTGAAAGAGCAACATTTCTTCTTAATATCCACCTAATCAATCGCTTTGGGAAGACGCGCCACGCACGTCGAGGTGCTTTTGAGACAAAATCATCGATGACTTGTTGAACACGTCTGTAGGTAATTATCACAGAAGTGGAAATGATGCTCGCTACCAGTCGACTGAAATTGTTTGCCAGAACACAAACATAGGTCGAAAATTAATTCATTTAGAACATATAAATCTATTTCCCATTTCTATAGCGTATTGGATATTATGAGTGGCTTCGCTACTAGTTACAGAAGTTTTGGAGCTTGTGTGATTTTTTTTCCCCACTGCAGTTAAGAAAATTCTTTCCAAAAGAAATAAAAATTTTATTGGTTAAATACTGCGTTATTGCAATAACTTTTTTTCATTTCTTTTGGTTTCTTCTGAGTCAAATATTTTTTAAATACAATTGCAACGAAGAATCGGAATGAGGTGAAAGTTAGTTCTCTTTTTGAAAGCGAACAATTTTTCATCTTCTTGAAAAAACAGTTCGCTAAATGGACCTATCTGCATCAGTATTTCGTGAGTAGGTTTATGGACTTGTGCAACTTTCTCTTTTGACGCGCGAAGTTGGCGAAACAAAATTGTATTTTTATTTTCATTCTAATTATTAATATATCGTCGCTTCTGCCAACACTATGTTCACCTACCTCCAATTGTAAGCCACGTACTCCTAGGGGCATACTCACTACTGGCTAATAAAGCCAATCATACCTAAAAAAAGAAATTACCGTTACATGTGTCAGACAACATTTTTTTTCTTTTCAGCGCAGCGATGCACAAAGGAGCAGTTTCAGCGCTGTCGGATTTCCGCGTTTTATCGATTTTGCAGCAGAAAGTGGGGCGCTGCACGGGGCACGCGACGTGTCGAGAGCTCATAAAATATTTCGCACGCCCCGCTCATTGGGGGCAGTTCCGGATAGAAGGGGAAAAATCGTTCTTCTTAAAATTTGGAGTTGCAGCCTATTTTGTTGCCCATAATTTGACGTAAGAAAGCACAAAATTAAATGCTGCTTTAGATTTAATGACCGATAAAGAAAAGCTTCACCGCAGTACACGAATATTCGCGATAAAAGCAGTGAAGGGAGAAAACTAGTTCACAGGAGTAGCGTGATAGTTTTAAGTACGCGTTTTCTAGGAATTTTTTTCGTACTGTCGCTTTTATATGCGCATGTATGTTTTGCAACACATTGCCCATTCAGATTTATTTCAAGTCGATTAATTAAGTCTTAAAGATTAATATTCTTTCATGTTGGGACAGATCACAGAAGAATATTTTCAGCTGCCAGTTAGGCTTCAGTTTTAGAGACCAAACCACGAAAAAAAAAAAAAATAAAGAGAGAAAATAAAAGAAAACCAGGCACAATGCATGTCATTTTCTCAAAATATATTTTTTTATGCTGGTTTAAAATTCAGCATGCTGAACATTTAGCTTGGTTATTTAGAATCTTTACATGCGTAGTAATCTCTCAGTTATTCGATGTTGTTCATTATTTACACGCCGAATTCAAAATCAGTTTCATTTTTAAGTCATTTTTTGGATGTTTCATTTTCTAATGCTTTCATTTAAAGACATCAATCTTTAAAATCTATATATTATTTTCTTGATGTTCTTATTTAAGAAAATTGATAGCTTCTAACTATCTTCTAACACTCTATTAATTACACATATAATTAATATAGAGTTGATCAAATGGGATAATAAGTAAAGTAAAGAAAAATAGTTACTAAATACAGATGTGAATATCGTTGGAGGCTTACGAATTTATGCATGAACTTTGCAAAAAATGACAGCAGATTCAAGTACTTAGGATTGAAGTTGTTCCCAAAGATATTCTGAAGAGCCATTAAAATCCATCTCTTTTGACCTCATTGTACATGTGTTTTCCTCTGCGTTAAACGGGTCTGCCTTGAGTTAAAAATGACCACTTTTCCATTATGATATGCTATCATTGACTATTTGTCCTGACTGATATTCATTTTAACTCAGAAAAGGAACAACTGTAACTTATCGGCGAAACTTCAAGTGAGTGAACTGGTTGTCTTTTCTGTGAACTGTCGAATGTAATAATCATCTGACGACAACATCCATTTTTTTTTTTGCATTTGCATTTGCAAATCAATTCCATTACCCTTCCAATTCGTAAATCTATTGCACTCAACTCACCAATTCTACCCATACCGGAATTGTGTTGATGAATCGAATTTGGTCACTACTAATCGGGAAGATTTTAATGTGATCGTCACAAACGTACAAACGAAATTTCTCCTTTAAAACTAATTATCTGCAACAGGAATGATGGTGCCCGAGAGCAGGATGAGACGGAAGCATTCCATTACGAGTCTCTTAAGCTTCGATGGAGAAGAACAGTCTCGTTGGATTCTTCAACTTTCAATTCATAAACCAAGAATAATCAAATTATCCTCAACTGAACAGCTTTCTCAGTCCGACAGTTCATAAATGCTAGGTGCTTTTTCGCGTGCTAAAACTTTGGACATAAGATAAAATTCCCAATACCGTTCTCTTTCATATGTTCTGCTCAGTCCTGCACTGATTTAAGATAATGAATGAGTGGCCAAATTAAAAATATCATCTGAATGCTCTTAAAAAATGCACAACTGTGATCCTTACTGCACTGTAAGAGAAGGAAGTTGCTCATGTTTCAGAAAGGAAATAGAAACTCACAGGGGAGGTATTGCATTTTAATGAATCATTTTCCCTTTGATTCTTCTCTCCATGAAAAGGTTCAAAAACATCTTCAGACTATAAATAAATTGTTACAGTGCTAAGATAGAAATAGTAATGCTTACAAAAGGAGCTCAAATCCACCAACAAGATACATTTCACTTTCAAGAGCTACATGTAATCAATAGTAAAATAGATGGGTGTACCGAAGCACTGGAAAGTTTAGCTATCAAAAAAATGAGACAGCAGGCATTATATCCGTTTCAACATGCCCAACTGCTGTGTCAGCAAAATAAACACGACGGTTATTAAAACGATGGAAAGCCGCCACAATAAATTCGCCGAATTATTCACCTTCAGAGAATCCTCTAAAAACTAAGAGAATCAACATGGAATTTAACTCATGAGAACTATTTTATGGGGAGAGATAAATGTCAGTGATGGGGATACAGAACGAGGATGCTAGAGGAGAGCACCTCCACTTATTCAGAGCTAACAGCAAAAAAGGTGTGGAATAGTCACCTCAACTCGCCTCTCTTTCTTGACATTAGAGGTAAAGGCGATTTCAAAATCTTAAATGGAATGAAGAGAAATAATCTGGAACAGTACCTCATATATGAACAAATATGTAAGGATAAATTATTCGACAGAGGCATCGGAGAACACTTAACTTTGTTGTAATGCTCTATGTTAGGCATTGGATAATTTACCGTGTCACACTGGTATTTCATTCTTCTAGGTGCAACAATGCAATAATCAGATATAACAAATTTGAGAGAAAATGGGGTTTACCTATACAAATTTGTTGCAAATTGAACCAAAAATTGTGTTGCAAATTTGAGTGAAAATGTCTTTGAGAATTTGAACTGCAAGATTTTGAATTGCCGACGGAAGTTATTGGAACTTCTTTCACGCCCTATTTTATTGTTGTTTAACCACCTGAAAGGGAATGTGTATTTTCCTTTTGACGTCGGCTGAGGATCTTAGGAATATCTAAAACTCGATGTGCAATGCCATAAATGTCAAAACTAACCAAAGATGTGCCACTCACATCCAATTGAAATATTATATTTCTTTCCACTTAAAGGAAGTGATATAATGAAGGAAGACCTAGCTTTAAATTCGAGTTATAACGATCATGACCAAAATTGCTGCTCATTTGTGAGGCTTTGCCATCATTTCTGAAATATCCTATCCATAATCTATTGGATAGCAGGCCTTTATAGGTTCTTGTCGCACTTCTTTTGTTTGAAAATGCACGCAGCAGTGATATTTTTTATTGTTTGCTGTTGACACAAGAAATGAAGACCGAAATATGTTAGAAGTGAAATAATTACATTTTTTTATAGTTTTTAAAAATTTATCAGCGTTTCAATTTGTAATTTTCTTGTGATGGCACTTTTTTGTTTCCAAAACAATGCGGTTATAGCCAGCAATTGTTTTACGAATTCAAAAACTGTTTCTACAAAGAAAAAAAGGGTTACAGCCATTAAGAGTTATGTGTATTGTAAACGTGTATGTATCTTCTCGAAAATATATTTCGAAGATTAGGGGGACTTTGAAATAAGCAAAAAATGGACAGAGGCATGAAATTTTATTTTTATCGTTTCGTCACCAAAATATATGTTTATAATCAACTTAAGTAATGTTATAAAACGTATTGTTCAATAAAATAAATATTTGAAGGGTTAAGAGCTAAAAAAATACATCTTAATGGCTTTTCTCAAAATGACGTTGTAATTGGATTTAAATATCTTTGAAATGTTCCGGATGTCTTCATTTTTGAAGAAATTGAATGGAATGGAAAATTCGGTCAATGGAAGATTTCGGTCAAACATTAAAAGAAAACAGAGTGCGCATTTTATGCTTTATTTAAATGGTTAAAAACTAATTTTAACTCAGAAAAAGATACATTTCCTCTGAAAATTCAGCAAGTGTGCATAAAAATATTTCTAAAGAATCAGCATTGAATTGGAATTACAAAATCATACACAATTTTGTTTCAAATAAATTGACATTGGATAGTAAGTAAAAAATAATAGAAAGAATTAAAAACTAAATCGCCTAGAATGTTTTGAAATTTAAAAAAAATATATATTTAAAATAATTTATTTTGTTTTAAAATGTTTTTTAGGAAATTTGACATATATATATATTTTACATATGCATAAAAAACTTCATAACCCTAAGTGGATAATTCTCAAAAATGTCTAATAGAGTCCATCATCCCTAACTCTGTATAAATCGAAAAATATATGTACATACTTTTAAAATAAGGTCAAAATAAAAATGTTCTCTAACTGATGAAAGAAACAAAAGTAGATTCAAAAAGAATAGCAACTTCGAATATGATCACATCCTTCAACCGACAGGAGCATGAAAAATGCACTAAAAAATATGGGGTAAAAAATAAGTACAGGAGAAATGAATAAAATGCTATCGTTTGCCACAGCTATCGTTTGTTATTGGAAAAAAGAGAGTTTCATTACAGAGTTAAATAAATGCATTGGTGCTTTTTCCGCTGATGAAGCAGACATTTTGCATAGATGTCCCAAACATTAGATTATTTTAGCCGCCTTGAATGGAAATGGGTTAAAAAATGATGCTGCATGTCTTCATCGTGCTTCAGATATGCTGTTGTGTAATCTTTAAAATGAACAATTTTATTTAAGCATAAGCGAGTATTATTATAGACAGAGAGGACTAGATTATTCAGTTTCATGCTTCGAAAGCTTCTGGGACAATCGTGAAGGAGCGAGAAGAATCAGAAACATGCTTGAAAATAAAACTAAATAGGAAGCTGGATTCGATTTTAATTCCAGCGAAAAATTGGATCACATGCATAAAAAGCAAAATACATAGAATTTATAGTTATTTCATCCTATTTTTAATTTTTATTCCTGAAAGTTTTCTACCAAAGCTGTACAAGTTTCATAAATATGCGGATGGGAGGGGAATCGAACATTTGTACAGAATTTCTAAATTATTGCTCTAATTGGAAATGGTCTTTGTAGAAACTTGTGAGAGCAAATGATCCGATTATGATATGAATGGAAACAAAGTTTTGTTTACGTATCTGCTCTACGTGATTCTTCATAAGCAATCTCCAAACAAGAATTCATTCCCGAAAGAACATGCATCCTTTGCATATGAGCCTTCGACACATTCTTTTAAAATAAAGATTTATGGGATGCATGTGCAAAACCTGGAGATGAAAGGGGAATTGATTTGGATACATGAGAAGTTTCATTTGACTGCGAGATTGAACGAATTCGCCATCGTTCTTACGGAACACATGTCCTTCCATGAATGATCCAGAGTTTATGGCAGGATTCATTTGGATAGGTGGAATATACAAAATGTGTTGTTCTGTCTGTGACCAATGACATCTGATGTCCTTGCTTATTAGCCTCCCTTTCAAGAGAATATGTCGAAGACCGACTCAACTCGCTCATCGCCAGAAAGCAGAGTATGATTTGCATTTGTTGGTTCACGAAAAATAATCGAATTTAAGTCCTTATACATGCGAGAACGTTAAAACACGTGCGAGTTCATACAACGCGAACGAATACATTGCGATAACTGTTTGACATACTTGCTGCAAGTGGCGATTAACGTGTTAAAGAAATCTTTCCCCGTGGGATTGAGCAACTGAGACTTGCTTCATCACACGCTTAATGGGACAGTGAAATAGACGATCGCTTAGATATTGTTCACGAGATCCATTATAAAAAGCACAAAAAAAAAAAAAAAAAAAAAAAATTAAGCTTCCATCTTTATTGTGTTCAAATTTTACGTCTGAAACGTTTTCCGTTACAGAAACAGATGAATGATTTTGAATCGTGGCTGTTATGTGCAGCAGCGCGTTGATCAAGAGCCATTCAATTTGTACAGCTATACTTTGGGCACTGCTAAAAATTTGAACTAGAATTTTATTTAAAAATTAAACAATATTTTAGTGGTTTTAGCATAACTTTCGGAAGTATTGGCTCTAAAAAATAATTTTTATACCCGTTTAAAATTCAAAAAATTTTATTGTTCTAATTTACTCATTCAGTTTTTTTTTTAATTTTTAGGATTTTTAAAATTATTTTTTTTCTATTATTTTCAATTCTTAAACAGGAATTCCAACCATTTCCATTTTTTCATCAAATAAGGCTATAAAAACGAGACGGCTTGCATGTCTATCACAATTTGAAAGTAATATTTTGTTCAAGGACCTTTGGAAGAAATCATTACATTATTATGGGATTCACATCTCAAATTTACGCATATGTATAGAACTGAAGCGCAAGCAATATTCCCGGTTGATTGAGAAAAGCAGCCAGTATTATAAAAATAGAGGGATCTTATCAATCCACTTCTTATAAGCTCTCCTCAATATATATGTCAGCTTTTTGGGATTTCTTTTAGCTTTTCGAAATTTCGGCTATCCGGAAGGCTAAAAAGTATGTTTACTGCGCATCGCTAGCTATTAATGCAATTTTAAAATAGCAAATAATCAGCAGATGGTTTGCATAAAGTATCAGCTGATACAAGTGTAAAAATCACTTTAATCTCACGAAATATAAAGTGATGGGAAATTTTTACTGACACTGGATGTTGACGTTATCATATCCTAATAATTTCTTTCTTCTAATCACTTTTAAGCAGTGGCATCATCTGTAGCTGGATTGGGGACAAACGCGAAGATCGCATGTCTCCATGTTTAATTTTGTGAAAAAAATTTCAATACTAATTTAACTTTTTTTTTTATTAAAGTAGTTTGATTACTTAGAAACAGGCTCAATAACTAAAATTTAATATTTTAAATTAGCTGCCTTTGGCAACCAGCTGGCTCGCCAGGAGTAATGCTGTTTAAAATTTTCTTACTTTCTTTATTTCACTTACTTTGGTCTCTTAATAACTTCTTCAGCAAAATATTCTTAAGCTTCAAATCCCGATAGTCACAAAACTGATATTATTATAGCAGCTTAGCGATATTTTATTTATCTCTCCAATTTGCTGTCAGCTTCTGTAAGTCTTAAATATGAATTTGAAATGAAGAAGATTAATTAAAGATAAGATGAAGTAAATTTGAAATTTTTTTTGCTGAAACCAAACATAATTTTCAAATATATAACTACAGAAAATCGAATTCTTCAATATTGTAATTTTATGCGTACCTCAGAATATTTTTTTCTAATTTATGCAATATTTCAAAAAAATATTCAATGACAATATTTCCGGGTTATTAAGAAAATTCGGTTTTACTTTCAAAAGGATTTAACGCGGTACGTAATATTTTATTTCAGTCAATAAATGTATCTCTGAAAACAATTACGAAGTTTTATGCAGTCTTCCGATCTTATAAATTATATTCTGTAAAATTATCTTGATAATAAAACGTTTCAATCTTCTGCGGACAAGCCCTGAACGAAGCTTTTAATGTCGTTATTTTAGAGGAAATCAGCAATATCATTATTTTAGATAACCAATCTTGGGGAAAGTCAAAGCACTGATTGGCCGACTTACTTCAAGACAGTCGACGGAGAAGTCTAAAATCGCGCGGTTTAATAGAATAGAGACGTTTATATTTTCATAACTCAATCGGATATAATTAAAAAAAGTGATTTTTTTATTTAAAATATTAGTGTCTCAAGAATATTTTATTAAACATGACTCATAGAACAGATGATCTACATAAAAAATTAAAATTTGTAAGTCATTAGAATACTTATTGATTTAAACTACATAAAACATAATTATTTACTTCATTTAGAGCCATTTTTTATTAGATATATATCCAATGAATAAACTTTTTGAAATTAGCTGTTAGGCCCCGATTAGAATGGATATCCTATATGTATTCAACTGCTCGTACCTGAAATAAAACTGAATTATTAAATTAATAATATAGCTATTTTAAAAAGTCAAGAAAATGTTCTTAACGCATTCCTTTTTTTAAAGAAAATATCACATTTCATGTTTATTCCATTTCATAGAAGCATGCTCGGAACATGATATTTTGTTTACAGAAAGAGTGAACTTAATCTTTCAATTTGGGCTTTTATGAGCGTCATGGCAATGCGCTGATAAAAACTAATTTTTTCCATTCACTCATAACGTGCTCGTGTAGGTCAAATTTTATTTTCATTTTGTGCGAAATAATTTCTTAGAAAATATAATAAAAATAATTTTTTTTTTAAATTAATTAAAAATAGAAAATTTGTAAGTTAAAAAATGGGTATAATTGAAAAAATTATTATTTTTTAAACTTTATTTAAAAACCTGTTTTGTGCTTCAATATTTTAGGAAGTCATCGCTGAAAAAATCCCCAATTTCACTTCATTTTTATGAATTAAAAGTTCGAAATGTTTGGAGGAAGAAAATGTACTTCCAGGTGCAAATTCCCATCCTCCGAAATATATATATGCCAAGTGTGATAGTTGTAAGTGAAATGTTCTGCTGTGTAGAGTATCAACACATACACACACATCCAAACACAGCATCTGAAAATCGAATTTGTATTTTAGATACATTTTTCCCACTGATTATATTCTCGAAATCACACAACAAATTTGGTATATTTAAATTATTGAGTTTTTCAGTTATCGCTTTCATTTGCTTCTGAAGAGACAGTCAGTCAATTTGGCTTAAAATGTGATCATTGTTAAATCTGATACAGAATTTCATTCATTTTGCTCTTTTCGTTTTGTAGTTATCGTTTTCACTTTTATTCGGACAGCCGGACAAAAATACTTACTTTAAACGGATTTTGCTCAAAATTTGATAGAAATCGACGCGTTTGGCGGAAAGAATGCATACCACGTTCCATCCTTCTAGCTCGAAGCTTTATGACTTATTTTTATAATAGACAAACGGATGGCAGGTGAGACAGACCTAACGCCAAAAACGTGTTTTCCGAACTCGGAGACTCATCAAAATCTCGATTTCGCCTCTTTCGATGATTCTGATACTTTTTCTATGCTTCGTACACGAAAGTAAGCCATTCTCTCATGTGCATCTGGTGTAAGGATCATTCCAAATGCCATGCAGTTAGCTTGTTCCGGTTTTAAATGATTGCTTTCACTTGCACATGGCATAAGCAGCAGGAGTGACAGCGAATCCGCCTGATGACGGATTTGTTCCAACATTTTATGCAGATATATAATTCTGGTGATAAAATATTGCCAAATTTCAATCCTATAGATTATGGGGGTTTCTTTGTAATCATCGCATTCATGGATTCACGGGGACGCAGTCAGATGGGCTTCCTTTAAAATTTGATAGAAATCTACTACTTTAGTGTAAACTTTATCTCGTTTTATCTGTATTTTGAATTATATTGGTGACATTTACTTTTCTGAATTGTATTACTACTGATATAAAAATGTAAAAATGTGATTTTCTTCTTCAAGAATGGCGAAGAGGTGATGATTCATCCAATTCTCGACTTTCAGATTTTGATGAATCTTAATCCCTGTGGAGTGTTTAATGTGGAGAATGGAATTCTACAATAAATGGGGGAAATGAAATGGACTCTTCGTTATACAAGTGACTTAAAGCTAAAAAATAAATAACATCCATTGCAGAGCTTAGACACTTGTGTTTTCTATGTGTAGCCTAGGCAGATAAGCTTGTTAACCTGAAAAGAAAGACGGTTGCACGAATAGGAACAGAAGTGGATGGTTTGAAGACGCTACTTGCTACACAGCATTCGACAAGATGTTGGCAGTCTTAAAATGCAGTTTTACGTAGAGATCAAGCAATGTGTACCTGGGATAATGGATACAAAGATATTTCTAAAGTATGTATAACGAACGTATCTTCTACCTATTCTGATCTATGTATCTCCTAAAAGAATTCTAGATTCCATAATGAAATCTAGAGAAATTGAATTCACAAAAAAGATCTTGAAGATTAAATAATAATAATAGTAGTATATAGTTGACTTTATTAAATATTTGCAAGGAAAATCGAACGTCTTGTTTAAAATAGCATGACATAATTTCATATTAGGCTTGATTCATCTACTTTTATATTTTAAAAAATTCGTTTTTAATAGTAGCAACAGTACCATGCGGACAAATTTTTAAATAATATCTCAACGCATGTGCAAATATAATTAGTAGCAAAAAATGTATAAATATATATAAATTTCATAAAATTAGAGAGAAATTTTGCGGAAGAAATATCGAGATTACTGAAAAGTTACTTTTTATTTTATTTTATTTAAAGCGGAGTAAAAGGATTTTTGTCCGATACTCTGTCTCCCCACATCCATTTCTCAAGAAATAACAGCATGCCGCGCATCCATTTCTTGAGAAATAACAGCATGCCGAAATTGGTACCTCCAGGTGCAACTGTCTACCCTGTAGAACGATTTTTGAAGTCACATGATGAAATTTAAATTGGAATGCAGCCTATCAGCATTACTGTAATAAATAAATATAATTTATTATATCAGCAGATCAGAACATTGACGAGGATACTTTACACCAGAGAAGATTCTCGACGCTGAAGATTACATTTCCTAAACAGCAGAAGAGCCGGGAATAAATTTCTATTCAGATGTTCAAGTGGCTCAAGAAGCATAATAAATTATTTGGTTTAAGATATCAGGCCTAAAGCACGAAGAAAATGACAAAATTTATTTATTCCAAGAAACGCAGGAAAGGAATCTCGCATATTAAATAGAAATGAACCAATCACAGAAAAGCCCGTCAACTGAAATGAATTACTTTATATATAGCATTGAAAATTAAAATATTTATCGACACCGTGATAATAGTTCTAATTAAAAAAACCCTCATTCGAAGAAAATTTTGCAAGAATCTACCTTTAAAATTGAAAGAAAAGTGTCCAACTGAGACATATGTATAAAGCCTGACAAAAAAATTCACCTATAGAAAAATGCAGAAAATATAGAAATTCGAAAATATTTAGTATAATTCTGTTAATTAGTTGAGAAAGAAATTCGAAACTTACATTTAAGTGAAATGGCAGATAAATTTCTTTCAATCCGTTTCCGAATTTTGACGAATATTATTTATCATTTTGGAGCTTTAAAAATAAAAAAAAAGGATTTGAAATTCAAACATCTCCGATATTAAAGCTCTTAGCTGTTATGTAAGAATGACTATCTCGCCGCTATTCCCTATGCTTCAGCAGAGTCCCTCCTATTCGGCCCTCAGTAGTATTCGATCAGTGTTTCAATGGGACACAGCCAATGAAAACCTGCACATGATATTCAGACCAAAGTTACGCTACCGCATTTAAATCAAAGATCACCCACAATTTCTACATAGGTTGACCTTATTTACACGAGAACAACCTTCGTTCCAGAAGTTATGAAAGCATACGGAATTTTTATTTCGAAGAAATAAGGTTATTATTTTTCATTAATCGCTATCTTATCGCCTTTGTACCATGAAAAAAATAATCCTCTATGATTTTTAATCTTTCTTAGTTCTAATTCTCTAATTCTTTCTAATTTCTAACTAGTTTCTTAATTTAGTCATATTTCTTCGTGAAAGATTTGTCTCCCTACCATTTTAGACAGAATCCTGTCTTTATTTTCTTTTTATCTTCTTTTTCATGTCTGTGTAACGTAAACATAATCTTGGTAACTTTCGAAAATTTATTTTGTAGACTTATTTGTCAAAATTAATAAAGAAAAATTTAGATTACAACGAAAAATTCACTTTCATTAAAAAATAACCCATTAATAAAAATTTTATTATTCCAATTCTACGCAAAGGAAAAAAGTTCTAATTCAGATTTTATTGTTTACTAATTTAATTATTATTTAATTTATTTTCAAATTCTGATTTGAATTTTGGTTAAACTAAAATGTCGAAAGTTCTCTTTATGCTTTATTTTGTCAAAATTCTTCACATAAGCAATTGGATTCCTACAAAATAAAACGATAAATCAAAAATCACCTTTGTTAAAAATAGTATAATTTCAAAATTCGTTTTAATTTTCTTTCAGCTATCGAAGAAAGTACTGATAGAGGTTTAAACAAAATTATTTCCCCTCAAATGCCATTGTCGACGGGGCATCACTTTGACAGTTCTTAATTTCGATAGTTAAAAAGAGTAAAAGTTGTACTATCATTTTCATCTAAATTTATAAAATATGAATTCAATTATAAGTAGTTTTTAAGAAGCAAAAATGTCGAAAGGAAACTTACCCCACAACATCGCGAAGTCACAAAATAAAACAGTGAAATAATCTATGACTTTCCCTTACACATTGGAAACGAACTCGAAAAAAGCATCTTCAAATCCAAAGCTAAATTTTGGATTCTCTCCAGAGAATTAAAGACGTTCTCGAAGAAAAAGAGGCCACGTGCTCCGAAAGCGTTCGAAAACAAAAGACTCCAAAGAAAGGCGAAGTGCAGAAATTTCTTCTCTGCGCTGGTTTCAGAACATTACTTATTCCATTCTCGTTGCAAAATTCGAATTTGGTGAGTTGAGCTTTTGTACGCTTTGGCATTTAAGAGTGAAAAGCGATTATTTAGCGATAGTTCTTCGCTGAAGTTTCGCATCGCATGCTGGACCCGAGATCTGGAAACGTTGCCGGGGCAACAGGTTGTTTGAAAATGTACACAAAGTCTATCCGACGCTCCGCCTTCTCGTGACGTCAGAAAGGTATCGATGGTTACTTGTTTTGATTCGGTTAAGTTGAGTGATTATGGGGTCGAAATTTGGTTTAACAAATAGCTTTCGTTTTAAAGCCGAATTTGAGATAATGCTTTGTTTTAATTTTTGGCCTTAGAAATAAAAATGGAAATTTTCTTTCAAATAATAACACATTTTATAGGTAAAAGCCTCTTATATCTATCTCAAGTCAATTCTAACGGGCACGTGATTTATTTCCGAAAGAATTATTTGTCCCCGTACTGACGCTGCGCTAGGAATGTTGCCTGATTTCACAATAGATCGCAAAAGAAGATTTCGTCAGCCTACAAGGATGATGTGAGCAGATTCTCTCTTCGTCAGGCTTGCATGCCACTTCGTTCGTCTTCGGCATATCCAATAAACAGAACAGTTGTCCTATTATCTCTTTTCGGAATAACAACAGAGATCCATAGCCCCCGACACTGCATGAGATGAGCGAGAAAATCAGACTCCATTCACGAAGAAACCCTGCTCGCCCTTCAGCTAGCAGGAATTTGATGCAAATTTGAAATGTTGGCATTCGCCGAATTGCGTTTCTCCCGAATTCACACACAGATCGTCCATTTTTTAACGGATCGAGCCTAAAAACTTAATATGGTATTCTTAAAATTGTCATAAGGCCGGATGAAAAGATTTCACCTGAATTTGACAGAAATATGCTAATTCGGTGAAAAGATATACTCACTTTCATGCCTATTCTCTTGCGTTTTTCAATTATCAGGTTCACAAACAGATACACATAACTCTTTTTTTTTTTCTTTCTCAATGATGTTTGAAATGTGGAGATTCACTAGAATCAGAAGTTCAAATTTTTTCAATGACTTCTCTTCGTATTCAGGAAGATTAAAAAAAAAGTGCATCAGTCACTAAGCAGTGGCAACAGTACCAGTTTTAAAAATCTGAAATACGGATTCAAGAGTCAAACAGGATGCGTGTAAACGTTTGTCATTATAAGCGTTGTTTCGCATATCCTCTCCGCCGGCGTCTTACGCTTATTTGGGAGGTGGGATGGTTGAGGATTGAATTAAGAAATCCTTGTCTTACAATTCCAGACTACTCCTTTTCCAGAAAAACATTGTCTGTATTACCATGGCTATATTTATGGTAAATAATTCCTACTTACTAATCCATTGAATATACAAAAAGCAAAAATATTCTCCTTAAACAATTTATGAAAAATAGAATTTGGTAAAATTTTATTGGAATATTGAAAAACAGAATTAGAAAACCGAAAATAGAATATCCCCTCTCCCCATAAAAGTATCCTAACCTAGAAAACAACAGTCAGAAATGACGTAAATTGAAACATTTTACCCAGAATAGTCGCTTCCTTGACGAAGTGAAAAAAAATATATATATATTTTCTTCACAAATTGATTTTTATCCCTCATGTCAAAAGATTGCCAATAAACAGAGCACGGATACGGAAATACCTTTTTTTACCAGAATGGTAGTCGAAACAACATTTTAGTCTTTTGCGCGAACGTGGGCATTCTAGTCATGTCAAAGGAATGTTATTGTACGACTTTTGTAAAATTTATACATCAATCAGAGCTCATTTCAATCAAAGACTGATTCTATCTATTTCAAGTATGGTCGATTATAGCATCGTGCTTTACATGCATGCATCATATTTTCGAAATTAAACTTTTAATTTACAATGATACGCCGGGCAAAAATTATTGAATCGTTAGCTTTAAATGTTCAGTAAATTAGCTTTTGACTTTCATATAAAATGCTTCAATAATTCATAAGTCTTCACATTATTTATAAACAATACATATCCCATATAAGATGTGTCATCTAATTCAGAAGTTGTGTAAATGTGTGGGTCGAGGGGTTAAATCTGAATAAATTTAAAGTTCTGGTGTATTTTAATCTAGAATTCTTTTTGTTTTTATCCTTTAAATTGAAAATTTAAATAAGGTCCTGATCAGATGCTTCATTGTATTTTGATCGTTTATTGCTTTTTATAAAAATCAAGATTGGAATGGGAAGAGAGGCTGAAGTTTTTTAAATTAATCATTACTTTAATTTAAATATCAAAAATTCTGTCATTCGATGCGTGTCTGACATTTTATTTCAGTAGAAGGGGTTCAATAGAGCATTCTCAATGGCAAATGTTTTGACGGAACTTCTAGTAGAAGATGTTTGTAGAAAGAAGAATCACTTCTGTTTTGTAGTGATGACTCGTGTTTATGTTTTTTGGCACAAAAGCGAGACTCGTGCATTGGAAAGCCTTTTATTTACGTAGCATTGTTTAGTGATTCGTTAGGCATACCTAACGCTTTCATTTCTTCATTACCTTAGAATTATAAAAAACTAAGTGAATCAAAAAATGTTATATTTTAAACCTAAATTGAAAAAAAAAATAATAATAAAACTTAACTTCAAAATAAGCAAGAAAAATAATTCAATTATTTTTTCTTGCATTCCTTACTATCGTTTACAAAGATTTACGGAACTGCTACTAAACAGTAAAAAAAAAAAAAAAGTAAAAATAAATCAAATACACATGCGGGGAAACGACTGATATGACCGCCGTTGTTCGGGATCTTATCCTTTCATGTATTATGTTTTTAAAGCAGAGACTACATTTATAATATACAAAAACCCTTTCAAGATGTCTGTATTGAATTAAAAGAGAAAGTTTTAAAAATCATTAATCTTAGTGTTGGCCAGCAAACCATTACCTACAAATGATCTCATTTCAGAATCATCTACGTCAAAATTTCCAAAGAATTAATAATAATTCATAGAAAAGTTGTACAAAAAGGAATTTGATATCGTTAAAGTGCTAAAATTTAAAAGGGTTTAAAATTTAAATTTAATTTATATAAAAATTAAATTAAATTTTTTTCGAAGTTTCTGTGGAAAAAAGCAAAATAATTGTTCATTTCTCATAGCCTGCTATTGGCGTGCATCTATTTCAGTTGTTCTCAAGAGTTTACTTTTTCTTACCTCCGTTTGATAGATTGATTTATGACTCCTGGCTTTGTTCAATCATCACTTTGAGAACTTGATGAAAAGCAATTTACTGAAACAGAGCAGAAATTTAAGAAAATAGAAGCCCTCAAGCTCCAACAAAAATGTCTGATTTCGCAAGTATCACCATTTCCCTGCGCGGCTTTTCGCACTGTCCGAAACGAACGTCAATCACTCGAGTTCGTTCAACCCGGAGTCAGCGAGGCTGATCCCGTCGCCTGCAAAGAGATTCGATGAAATGTCAGCTGCGGAACCGATCCATTGCTTAGAACAGTGGTGCTTTCAGTTCTTTGTAACTGCACGACAACTCAAACGGAGGGGCAGTTTTGGGGTCCCACACCGGCGATCTTTATCTCATAAAGGCGTCATCCCTGAGAACGCCTTAAATGGCATTGGCGCACAACAATTACGAAATATTAAGTGTGGCGTGAATTTAGCATTCAGCTGGAGTCGATCATGTGATCCTTGGCCAGTTTTTTGACGATTCATCCCTGGAATAATCCAAAAATCGAATTTGTGTTTGAGACAAATTTTTCCCAACCAATTGAAACCAAAATGTGCCAGAAAAAAACTCCATACCAAAATTGATACAAATCATTGCGTTATCCCATTTACAAGTTTCTGAAAGTGCAGACCGACACTCGTTGGATTTGGCTCTAAATGTGACACGCCCAATAGATGTTTAATCTGTGAACCGAATTTTATCTATCCAGCTCTCTTCATTTTGTCATTGCTGTGCTAACTTATATCGAACAGATAAATTTACTCTGAATGGATTTCGCTCGAGAATTTGATAAAAATCTACAAATAAGGGCTAAAATCATATACCAAATTTCATCAGTCTAACTGAAAGCGATTTCGATTCAAAACCAACTGCTAAAAATGTGTTTTTCCGACTCACTGATATCTAAAACTTAAAGATTCGTCAAAATCTCGCATTCGACACCTCTCTATTCTTCGTAAACAAGAATGTAAAATGAATGATGGGGCAAGAAATAATAGAAATAAATGCGATGTGTTATTCCACATTGCAATTATATTATTTTTATAGCATAGTTGTAAAAATAAATTCAATTGGAGCAGTATTCAAAACCTTAATGTGCAAGAAAGTATAATTTTTTTTTATTTTTTTATTTTAATAGTTTTTTTTCTTTGTAGTTAATTTATAATTTATTGTTTGAAATATTTTGAATCTTGCTATTGCCATCATCAAGTAACGTGCGGAATTAATTTAATGAATCGGCTGATACTTCAGATATTAGAATAGTGTGTTGTTCAAGAACACGCAGCTGTAAATAATGCGCAAAACTTAATAACGGGTGGACAGCTGATTACAAAATTTGAAATTTAGAAATGTGAAGCAAGTCGAGTTAGTAAAAAGCATGTAAAAATGACAAGCAAAGGGATGGTGTTTTTTTACCTCTAATTTATTAGAGATTTCTTTTCTCTGATTTCTAAGTGGAAGGAATTCTTATTTGAAATGATTACTCTTATTGTAGACCCACCCTGAAATAGTTAAGAGCTTGCCAATGAAGGGTTTGAAATAATTCATGCAGCATGATTTCACGTGACAAGTCTGAAGTAAACAGGATCCCAATAAAGTCTACTTTCTCCTTATCTTATATGGATTAGGAAACTGATTTTAACCCTTAACTGGGAACATGCGGTCTGTGAGACCGCTAACGATGAATTTTCGGTCACCCGTATTCTATTTTTAGCTCAATTGAATGGATTGACCCTGTAGCTTCCTGTTTTGTGACCTTCAATACACGTGCACTTTTTCAACCGATTTCAGCGGATGCTTTTTTAAATAATTCAGTTATTTCTTTAAGCGCTGTCTCTAAGACCGCACCACCCTGTTAGAGTCCCAGTGATAAACAAGACTTAGCAGATGGCGCTAAAGCTTGGGCCCCGAAATATCATCCAATTTATTGATCCTATTATGAAGCAGTGCTCCAGACACTTTTAAATGAAGCAGAAAGTGATTTTAGTGATAAGGATAATTGTACAGAAGAGTTTTTCGATGAAAGTTCGCATTCAACTGATACTCAAATGTATGTTCAAACATAATTAATATTTCTCGTGATAATGTATTTTGAAAAATTTATAAAATATATTAATATATCAAGAGATATATATACAGAATTTATGTTGACTTTTATACTAGTTCTTAACCTGCATGTTTAAAATGCCTAAGAAATCCGTGCTATGAAAGTCATATAAGCCGATAAGAAAAGGGCCAATTTTATCCATTGTCAAATTTTTTATTTTTCCTATAATTGTTGAATTTTACATTATATTGTCTTCTATTTACCTTCATATACTATAAAATTAAATATGATTTAGAAAGTAAAAAGTAATATGTTTTTTCAAGAATATTATTTATTGTAACATGTAATTTGAGAAGAAAATGTATGTTCTAACTCATTTACTTATTTAATGATAATATATTTTGAAAAATTTCTAATACATATCTATATATCAAGAAAAATGTCTGTAAAATATATTGACAGTTTTTCATACTAATGCATTCATTACAAAATTTAATTTGAGTATAAATGAAATGCGGTCTCGTAGACCGTACCTCCCCAGGTAAGTCCTAAAATTTCACCTCCCCAGTTAATTATTAAATAATTAAGAGTTGGAAAATACAGTTTCACACTAAGCTTTAAATTTAAAATTGGACTTGTACAGGAGATGTAGGCACATTTTGCGAATGCCTTTTATGAAATATATGAACAATTATTTTTAAAATCAATTTTTACAGTAATTGTTTCCATGCATTTTAAATGAACGCCTGATGTTATAATACTTCCTTTGATTATAAAAGGCTTGAAAATAAGTAATTGACACAAAGCCATTTTTTATATTTTAAACTATTGCTGTATTTTTAAAGCTAGTTTCTGAAGATAAATATTCTTTGTTATTAAAAATCCCCATAACAAAACATAGAATCATAAATAAAAACCGACCTGTAGGAGAGACTGTTGGACCCATATCTACGAATTTCAGCACGTAGTTACTTCTTGGGTATTTAGTGCTCACTAATAAAGAGTTTTCTCAAAACTTTTATTAGTTATTCTTTATTTTATTTAATTAAAAATAATCGATATGTTAATTTTTTTCTCAATAAATTCAGAATATGTTAATTCTCATAAATAATTTTTATATTGCATTAAGAAAATTAGCCTTTCGGTGATATTTATGTTAATTCAATACATTTTTTTTTCTAATTCCAATAAATATTTAAAAATATTTTTCATTAGAAGAGAGATCAAATGAAACTAAAGAGTGGTTATAGTTTTGTCTATTTTTGTGTGAATGTGACGGACTCAAAAAAGATGTGTAGAAACATAGATAAGACAGACAGTGCGAACTGGACTTCTTTGTATCGCGCAGAACCATAAAATTTGCATTGGCGGTCATCCAACAGACAACCGGTTGTCATTTCACCCATGCCTGCACCATGTCTATGATTAAAAAAGAGAAACGTTATGCTATTTGTTTTTTAACGGGAGAAAGTTTTTTTTATTTCGGGAATTGTATTGATTGGCTGGTGAAAAAATTGCACGGGGAACCCTCACTGTCATCAACTATTGTGCACGACTGGCGCAAGAATTCATGCATCTTCGACACTGGTTTTGCTTCATGATAATTTATGCACTCATGCAAGTCGATGGAAGTTCTGGTGGTCAATGTTGGAACATCGGTCATGTAGCTCCGATCGTATATCATGCAACTTTAACAAGTTTATTCTGCTGAAAAATCTATTAAAACATCGCTTTATTTTAACTCGAACAACAAAAGCATGCGTATGGTTCGAATCTGGTTCTCAGCTAAAGAACTCCTGGGAACGAGTTATCCACAGACTAGTGAATAAGTGGAACAAGTGTCTGGCAATTATTCTTAAAAACGAATTCCACTCATTACGTACCACTCGTTCTGTGGTTTCCTCTTTGTATATTTTAGAACACTATTTTCCGCTATTTTATTACTACATTTGTAAAAACCCTTTCTTTGGCGTAGGATTTCTTTTGTGTGAGCCGTAGAGACAGTGATCACTCCTTTTTAGTCCCAAAATTTTTATTCACAGGTTCATAAGGGATACAGCACAGATTACGACACAACATTATGAAAATATTACAAGAAACAACATCACGATCTAGCAGAGCGACCTTCCTCTGCTGCCTCTCAGCCAGTTCTCTCTCTCTCCTTCTTTCTCCTCCCCCACTTCCGTTAGGCAAGCGGGGTTACCCTCAGGGGTGAGAAGGGTTGCCAAAATTGGCATGTCTTACACGCCCCACCTAAGCATAAAATTAGCCCATAGTGGCTGATTTTATTACATTCATGAATAATATATAAATATACAAAAACACTATAACCTACTTACAAAATCAAAAACAAATAAATTCAAAATGATAAAAACTAATATAACATGTATACTGGTTTCATACATATGCAAATATCAAAAATACAGACATAACTTTTTTTTTTTTTTTTTGTACAAGTGATGAATTATTTCAGTCGTGATAGAGCGTCCGCACCTCGATGCTGTACATCAGGTCTATGTGTGATGGAATGATTCCATCTTTGTAGAGCTAGAACCCAACGGGTTAGCTTTGGACTTTTAGGAGTGGTTTGGTTCAGATATTTAAGAGGATTATGATCAGATATGATCTCCACCTTAGCACCATAAATCCACTTATCGAATTTATTCAGACCATATAGCACTGCCCAAGCCTCTTTCTCAATGCTTGCCCAGTTCTTTTGTGCAGCGTTGAATTTTAGGCTGGCAAAGGCTATTGGTTTGTAAGACCCGTCAGCATCTTGCTGAGTTAAACAGCATCCTACACCATGATCAGACGCATCACAGTGTATCTGGAATGGCAAGTTGGCATCAGGGGTAGCAAGACTAGTTACCTCACAGAGTAATTCTTTCAGTTTCTCAAACGAGTTTTGTTCTTCTTCCCCTCAACCTACCTTGTTTGGCTTATTTTTCTTGGTTAATTCCGTGAGTGGAGTGGATATTTCCGCAAATTTTGGTATATATGTGCGGTAAAATCCCATTAATCCTAATACGGACCTGACCTCTTTTTTAGTGGTAGGTGTAGCTAATTTCTGTATTGCTAGAATTTTGTCTTTATCCGGACCATGTCTACCTCCACCTATAATATGGCCTAAATATTTTATTTGTTTGGTGGCGAAAGTACATTTATCCAGCCGTACAGAAAATCCTAATTCATCTAATTCTGTCAGTATAAGTTTTAAATGAAACAGATGCTCTTTAAAAGATCTAGAATAAATGACTACATCATCCATGTACGCCTGCGCATACTCTGAATGAGATTTCAAGGCACGGTTCATTTCACGTTGAAAAGTACCAGATGCTCCCGCCAGACCGAAAGGCATGGTCTTCCACTGGTACACAGCATTATGCGTAGCAAACGTCGTCAACCGTTTACTTTCCTCGTCCATTTTTATTTGCCAATATCCCTTTAAAAGATCTAAGCTACTTAACCAATGGCCTGACCCTGCAGTGAATATCAGTTCTTGCAAATCTTTCATGGGAAAGACTGGAACTTTGGTGACTGCATTTAATGCTCTAAAATCAATGCACATTCTCATTGAAGAATCCTTTTTAGCAACGCAAACAATCGGATGAGCAATTTCGGATACCGAAGGTTCTATCAAGTCTAATTCTAAAAGTTCTTGAACTTGCCTTCAACTTCCTTTCTGTATGCAATAGGAACACTATAACAATGAGGCCAATGTACCGTATTGGGCAATAGTTCAATTTTATGAGTGCCAACCGCAGCTGGTTGCACGGGTTTAGTAAAGATGTGTTTAAATTTTACGATTAAATTTTTAAGAGTTTCTAATTGAGAATTGTCTAAGTGTTTAATTTCAAGATTATCAAGAATTTCGAAAAATTTAGATTCTTTGGTAGCGGTTGGTAAAGTTTCAACATGCCCGAATTCTTTTTCTTCCTCAAAAATGACATTTATAGAGTTAGAACTAGCAATGTAATGTTTTAACTTATTTTGATGAATGTGCTTGGTAGAACCATCCGACATTTTAACTGAAAAAGAATGGGGATTACGTTTCTCAACGATAGTTGCAGGACCTTGCCATCTGGCAAATAATTTATTAGTCGAATCAGGTATTAATACTATTACCTGATCTCCAACTTTGTACACTCGGTTAGACGATCTTAAATTGTGATAATACGCCGCATTTTCCTGTTGTACTGCTGAAACAAGCTTAGCCTGCTCTGCAGCCTTCTCTAGTTTTGATTTTAAATTTTCCAGGTATTTGGAAACGGAAGTACTATTTAATTGTACATTATTAAATTTTCCTGTCCAAGTAGATTTTAGGATAGACAAAGGACCTTGTGGTGGTCTACCGTAGAGTAACTGAAATGGCGACACACCTGTAGTTGAATGAGGTATTTCTCTGTACGCCCACAGCACATAAGGAATTTGTAAATGCCATCCCCTACCTTCTTCCCTGACTACATTATGCAACATGTTTTTTAAAGTTCTATTAAACCTCTCCACCAACCCATTTGATTGTGGATATCCAGGGGTAGAGAATCTTGGACTGCTCCCTATTCGTTTTTCAAACTCTTTAGTCAGTTCGGCCGTGAAATTGGTCCCGTTATCAGACGCGATAACATTAGGAATACCTGTCCTTGAAAATATACTTAACAAAGCTTCACATGTTGCCTTAGCATTCAGACTAGTCAACGGTATGGCTTCGCCCCATCTAGTATGTTGATCAACCAGACATAATATGTATTTATGTCCTTTCGCACTAGGAGGATCAATTACACCTATCAGGTCTACATTCACTACCTGAAATGGTAATTCAGGCCTCACGACAGGCGTAATTGGCGTTCTGTCACTAGTTTTAACAATCTGAGTGAGTTGACACTCTTTACATGAGTCGCAAAATTTTTTGACATCCGTCCGCATACCTTCCCAGAAGAAAGAGTACTTGATTCGTTCTAGAGTCTTTCTAGAACCCATATGACAACTAAACACTGAGGTATGAGCAAGTCTGAGTACCTCACCGCGTCTACACTTTGGAATTACCAGTTGTCCAATACTCTCCCCGAGTATTTTGTCTCTGTGAAACAGATAACCGTCTACCTCATAGTAGTTACTTTTGCCTTCTTTAGCATGCTTCCAAGCCGTTGCTAATTCGACACACTGTTCCTGCTCAGAGCGAAAAGTATCAGCGACCATGCTTCCCTTAACCGTCTCAGTGGTTACTTCCTCATCCTTATTATTAACCGTTCCCACTTCATTCCCACATGAAGTAATTTCACTTTGAGTTTTCTCAAAGATAATGCTATCCTGTGCTTTCTCCTGCAGATCACCTCTCAATTCCTGAGAGTTCTGAGCCAGTGAATTTCCTTCACTCCGGGCCCCTCCCAACATGTTTAGAATATCCGGTGGAAGCAACACATCCTCCACCAAAACATCTGCTAAAGCACATAAAACTTGCTGATGCACCACATTAACTTGGCCACCAGTAGCAAGACTTAATGGAACGTACACTAAAGGACATTTAACCGCCGGACCAAAAATACCCTTCAAATATATTGTAGAAGCACCTTCGACTGAAACTTCAGGAACTAAGTCCCTTTTGACAACTGTAATTTCCGTGCCAGAATCCACTAATGCTTCGGCTAGTTTCCCAGCTACACTGACAGATACCTTTGCCAATTTACAAAGTTTGTCTTCAATAGCATGCCTAGGAATTACTTTACCGAGTAAATCCACCCTAGCAGCTACTGTTTCCCCTTTTGATTCTGCTTCTGCACCCTCAGCGGAAACCTTGTTTACCTTAATCTTTTTATAGTCTGCTCCCTTAATTTTCGGACAATCTCGTCTAAAATGTTTATCGGAGCCACAAGTGTAACAAGTAAGCTTTCTAACTTCTGTGATTTTTGATTTTTCAAAATTTTTCTAAGGGCAAAAATTACTATTATCGGTCTTCTTCTCATTGAACTGTTGTTTTCCCCAATTACCCTGAAAACCTCTTTCATCATAATCATTTCTTTTGGCTCTCACTGACCCGTCATAGGATTTACCCTTGGATGCATAGAATACATCACAACGTTTACCCATTTCCTTTGGCTTAAACCAACTTTCCCCCTGTAGCACACCTATATGGGTTGCCGTTTCGGAATCCAATGTTTGGAACATTTTATCTGCTACAATGAGTTGATTTACAGTCTCAAAATCACTAGCACCCCTTGATTTGCAATAATACACCCACATGGATGTTATCCGAGATGCAAATTGAGAAAATGTTTCATCGTTGTTACGTTTAGCTTTGCGAAAATTTTCTAAACACAATTTCGGTGAAGGTTCGTACTCCTGTAATACTAATTTCTTCAAAGATTCATAATTTTTTAATTCGCCTTCTTCTATATTAACTAACAAATTAGACACTTTGTCTCCTAATAAACAAAGCAACACTTTTGGTTTAAATTCATCACTAACATTTTCATTTACAAATGCCTTTTCTAAGCTTGAAAAAAAAAATAGTCCCATCCGTCTGACTTACTCGGAACTTTAACTGTTAAGAGCCTAACCATCCTAACTATTTCATCTAATGATTTTGCACGCACGGCTTGATCACTATTATGAACCAAATTTTGATTGATCCTGGATAATTCCACCTCTAGACGAAGTTTTTCGAGTGCGAACTTTTCCTTTTCCCTCTGTACTTGTAACTCAAATTCCCTCTCTTGTTTTAGTTTATTTTCATTTTCAAGTTTTTGTTCCCGTTCTAACCTTCCAGCTACGATAACTTCTAAATATTCTTTTGCCTCTTCCTCGTTATAATGTTTACTAGCTAAAATTAACTCTTTCAGAATTACTTTAGACATGGTTTCGTCTGGCGACTCACCTAAATCTTCTGCTAGACAGATTAGGTTTGCCTTTTTACTTTTATTTAAGAAAGACATTTTTCAAGCTAAACCTAATGCCAAATTGCCTTACAATAATTCAAATCGAAATTAGATACTAATTAAAAAAATGAACTAAAATAATAATAAAAAAAATCTTACAGTGAAATTTCTGGAAGATATGTTCTATAGATGCTGTTATTAAGAGTTTAGATTTTAAATACTTGAAGAAATTATATGTTTGCAAATAGAAATAACAATATACATAATTTACATACATAAATATATATATATCAAAACTAAAAAAAATACCCCTAAACTATGTATAAACAGGCTTAACAAAATTTCATTTACTTTACTTTTAACAAAATAAAAAGGTTTGCATCACACAATTTATCTTTAATACCAACTTAAGTATTTTTATACCTAAAGAGAGCAATTTATTATTTCTAACCGGAAATGATAGATCCTTAAAATAAAATATTACACTCTTAATCTCATAGAGAACAAGTACAAAGATTAAACGTATCACCGGATACAAAATAGCACTATACTGATGTTTTCAAAATCGCCTCGTACAAACATCTGCAAAGCAATAAACATATCAAGGGAAACAGAGTGCATCCGTTTCTCCCCTACACGAAATGAAATAAAAAAAAAAAATGCATCCGCGCCAGCTCAGGGCAGACTGAAACCAGATGTTGTTTGGGCGGGGTGGTCTTCTGACCCCCACAACAAAATGTCGCACTGGCCGTCATCTCAAGACAGGAAGAATCCAAATTTGTCTGGCTTTGCTTTAGTTTTCATTAAAATACATGCATATTACAAATACACAAAATGTTTTCAAACCATCAGTATACTATGAAAACTTATATTTCAATACAACGTTTAATTATTTTTTTAGCATTAAAAAAACATGCATATTACAAATACACAAAATATTTCCAAACTATCAGTATACTATGAAAATTTATATTTCAATACAGCGTTTAATTATTTTTTAGCATTAAAAAATCATGCATATTACAAATACACAAAATATTTCCAAACTATCAGTATACTATGAAAATTTATATTTCAATACAGCGTTTAATTATTTTTTAGCATTAAAAAATCGAAGCAATAGCATCTTCTTCAGCACTTGAGATATAATTGCACAAAGGTTTACAGTACTCACGGTTTGTTGTCATTGGAGGTAATAAAATTACTTCCCACACGGATGAACCCAAATAGAACCATTCAGTAGGCCTGATCTTTTTCTGGAGCCAGGTTCTGAACTCTTGAGCACTGAATCTCCTGAGCACCAAAACTTGAAAACTCAACAACTCCGCACTGGTGACGATGACCAAGATGAGAAAGAACTCCATTGCAGACCAAGAATTCCCTTGGTTACGACGACCAGGAATTCCATTGATTACGATGGGTATTGAGGGTCACTGTACCGGTCACCTATTCTGTGATTTGTCTCTGCTCACATCCCATGTAGCTGCCACCAATGTAAAAACCCTTTCTTTGGCGTAGGATTTCTTTTGCGTGAGCCATAGAGACAGTGATCACTCCTTTTTAGTCCCAAAATTTTTATTCACAGGTTCATAAGGGATACAGCACAGATTACGACACAACATTATGAAAATATTACAAGAAACAACATCACGATCTAGCAGAGCGACCTTCCTCTGCTGCCTCTCAGCCTCTCTCTCTCCTTCTTTCTCCTCCCCCACTTCCGTTAGGCAAGCGGGGTTACCCTCAGGGGTGAGAAGGGTTGCCAAAATTGGCATGTCTTACAACATTCATTCATACAAGCGTCGCGATACCTCTTAGTGCGCGTTATCGTCGTTATTATCGATTGTAAAATTTTAAAAACAATATGAAAAAGAGACGAAACATTATCGGACTTTGATGTTTACGATTAGAGGCTCCTTGACACAAACATTTTCAATGTAATAACCCATTCATGTGGGAACTTGTTATAAAAAACCTTCCCATCATTTTCATTGCTATACACCCTTTCATCCCCCATAATTCTAATTTTTATGAAACTGGAAATCCCGGGGTGATTTTCTTCTCATTCTGCCTCGCGGAACCCGTACTCATTCTCGTCAATGGAAACAGCGGGAGTGGCTTCCCCCAAACCGCCTCTGTCCTGCCGCTTGGATCCGATTTCTTTACGAGAGCTGTGTGTAGTAAAGAAAAGGGTGTTTAGGCGATTGAGATGCGCGAGGATAGAACCTTGTGGTTAGCAGTCCAGTAGCATAACCAGGATACAAAAGCATATGCTCGTGTAGCGTAGTTGTTAACTGGCTTATATGCTATTCACCACATCGAGGACCGTGGTTACGACCTTTGACGTGAATCTACAGTTTTTACTAAGCTTGGTGATTTTTCTTTTGGCAATTAATTAATGGTATGCAATTAAAACGCAAGTATCCCTGAAAATGGGCGGAATCATTTTTGTTGTTAGTACTGAAAGCTGTGTCAAAATTTTATTTTACAATACTTATCGAAATGAAAAGGTGAGAGTAACGATCTTTTATGGCGCATCCAAGATTATGAATTTTCATACGACATTAATTTTTAGGAATCTGTTCCGTGGTTGGGATCGGCAAAAAATTATAATCATTGAAACAGTGTACACAATTTTGGAAAATCCTATATATGGTATAATTTTCTTCAAACTTTTGTATATAGTGTACAATAAATAAAGATTGAAGTGTTTTTTGATGAATCTCCAATACTCCAGCTTCTTTCAAATGTTAAGAAACTACTATATGCTCAGAACTGCTGTTTATTTACCTTCAACAAACTAACATAATTAAAAAACAGTATTTACTTTACGTTTCCTCTTCCCTTGGGTTTATACTTCGTAAAAATGTTTATTACGACCAACAGCAACGGAGGGTAAACAACCCTTCTCTTAGCAACCTCTTCGATTCGCTACCCGTTCGATCAATGAGGGGCTGGAAATGTACGAAAGACATGGAATTTCTACTTCGCACATGGATATAAATAGAAAATAACTATTATAGGATTAATAGTTATTTTCGAAACAGAAAATATCTTGGAAAAAATTCAGAAATCTATGCAGTTACTCTTATAACGATATACATATTTCAGTAGTTTTAGCATTCAACGATTTTGATTCCACGTCTTAGAGTTGATTTGAAAATATTTCTATTTAATTTGACTTGCTCATGCTTGTAAAAATGGGGTTTTGCTATCGATTTTTCTCAAGCATTTGAAATTTGAACACTTGTATGTTGTATATGACAATACATTGTTTTATTAAATAGAATTGAATCGTTAAATTATATGATTAATTTAGTTACATTTTGAATTTCCTATAGGTGGTGTAATGTGATAATGAATTTGACAAAAAAAAAAAAAAAAAAAAAAAAAAAAAAAAATTCAGAAACCCACATAAATAAATAAAAATAATAAAAATGAATTATAGATGAAAAGCTAAAAATTAATATCTTAATATATATAAATTACGTGTCACGTTGTTTGTCCGCAATGGACTCCTAAACTACTTAACCGATTTTAATCAAATTTGCACACCATGTGCAGTTTGATCTAACTTAAAAGATAGGATAGCCCTTTTTTTGAATTTTTAATTAGAATTTTAATTATTAATTAAAAACTAACTTTCTCGCCAAAAAATCTTTTCATTTTCCCCGTCGCCAAATGAATACGGCTTCAAATTTTTTCCAACAGTCATGAGGCTAGGCTTAAGATTTTTCGGCTGATTATTTGAAACGATTCTATTTATTTTCTTAATGTTTTATGCATTTAAAATTAAACATTGTTAATGAATCGATCTTTCAGATTCATTCTTAAGTACTTTTGAATTAAAATAAAACAGAATAAAGGAAATTAAAAATATCTAATCTGCATAGCGTTACCCCAACTGGCGTAGCAAAACTCACGCATTTGCGTTACCGTAATTGGCGTGGTAAATTCACGCATGCGCATTGTGTTCTGATTGTTAACATGACAACCATTATCAACGGATGATTTAAATTATTTTTAGGTTAGTTGCATGTTTTTGTAATTAAATTGTATTTATGTTAGTTATATATTTTTTGTATAAGCTTATAGTTTTAAGTACATCGTTTTTTTTTTGTTTTTTTTAAACCTGTTTTCAACCGATTATTTTAAACGATTCGCTTTATTTTCTTAGTGTTTGATGCATTTAAAATTAAACATTGTTAATTAATCGTTCTGGTCATAATGAATCTGAGAATATTTTGTTGACAAATTCTTGAAATATTACATAAATTAGGAAAGATATTCTTTAGTGCCGATAAAATTTAAACGCTCAGTGACTGTTTTCAGTAATCATATTACAAAAAAATACTTTGTTTCAGTAAAATATATTATTACGTTATGACTGAAGGCGTTTATAATATTATGAGAGAATTATATGACTATCAAAATTTGAAGTTTTAAAATATTTTGATGAAGAAGCTATTAAAGTACGAATTGCATAAAACATTTAATTATTAAAATTTTAATGAACATTAAGATTGGCGAACCAGCTGGTCGCCAAAGGCGGCTAGTATATATATATATATCAAAAACAATAAACTTGTCGCGCTGTTGAAATTAAATGTAGGAATTGTTGAGTTGTATAAGTAACGCTAAATGTGTTTAATCCACTGATTGTTTGTTTGTAATTTCCACGGATTGTTCACAGTCAACCCCCGTGACTTAGCGGTGACTGTGAATAATTCCCCCCCCCCAATCACGTCATTTGCCCAAACACATACACGACAGAGCAAAGGAAGATACTGACGAGAACGTATTTGCAATGCTTTTTTGCATAAAATATTTGGTATCAAAATGAAAGCCGCTTGGATTGTTAGCCAGTTTCGGAAATTTGTGCAAAAATACAGGCAGATTTAATGAGTGCCCGTGAATAAATGCATAATTCGGCGAGTATAACCGAGATGTTTTGCCCTCAGAATAACTAATTGTCATTGTCTGGCCAATTTATGAAATATGTTGAACAAAGAATTGGCCGTTTCACTTCATTTAGATGGCCAAAGCGAGGTTAAGATATGTGATTTAGTTTTAATTTTGTAAAACTAAATAAAAAAGAAGGAGAGGGATAGATCACAAAATTTAAAGTGTTTTCATCTTAAATTAAACTATAAGTTGCAATGTAAATGGATGTACGTTTTGTCAGAGACCAGTAAAAATTCCTCTCTATTCACACTTTTTCTTCCCTGAAAGTTATGTGTTCATTGAGAGAAAGGTCAACAGGAAGAGTGTATCCCTTCCGGGACGGGAGGACTCTATCCTAGACGGATAGAGGCCTCATCCCACAGGACGGACTTTGGCATCGCTAAACCTAACTTTGAAAAAAAAATCACAAAAAAATAAAGTTTACGTCCTAACGTCGTCATTTTTTCTATATTTTTAGATTATTAGTTCAATCATAATATAAGCACATTCTTCCTCTGACAAATCGGATTTCTTTGCCATAATAAACCCAAACCAAAGCTTTCAGCAATAAAATAAGAAGTGCTCAAAATGTATCCAAAAGCTTCGCAAAATATAACAGAACTGACGGTAAAACCCGAAAAAACTACAGTTATAGAGTAATAGAAAAAAAAATGAATGAAAGAAAGGAAAAGAAGAAACGCGAATGATTCTTATCGCGTGGAAAATAACACAAGCTTTGTTTATTTATATTACACTTACTCCCCTCCCCTCCCCTCACCCGCAACAGCTGATGAGTAAAATACCAAACTGAGGTTGAATATGAGCAAACTGAAGGTCAGGATACAAAACTATATTTATTTCAAAAGTGATGGACACAGGGAGCCATCTAGTGGCGATAAAAAAATCATTCCAGTTTAAAATTCCCATATGCATCACCGTCCCATGAGTTCGATTTAAATAAATGCACGGTGGTGGGAGGCGTCCACTGGTGATGCATATATGACACGCCCATAGCAAAAGGGACATAATATGAAAGAAATCTACTTCTTAATATTAAAATGCAGCAAAGATGCAGTTCAAAATGTTTTATCTAATATATAAAAATCTCATGTCACGGTGTTTGTGTTCGTACTCCTCCGAAACGGCTCGACCGATTTTCATGAAATGTTTTATGTGTATTTGGTAGGTATGAGAATAGGTCGTAAAGTATATTTCACAACGCTAGGTAATTAGGGGGTTCCTATCCACATTCACAGTACACCTAGGAAATCAACGCTTGCTTGAAATCCTCGCTACTGTGGCGTAATGTTGAAAAAGTCCAGCTAAAAATAAACACGCGCGTCCAAATGCTACAAGATCCTTCTGCTGATACATTCTCGGACCAATTGTTAGATATCGGTGATGGAAAAGTTGTTGTCTAATAAAATACTGGATGCATAAAATTGACCACTAATTTCTGCACTATCGTTGATTCGCAAAATGACCGCATTTCCCGATGTACGCACATAATATATAAATCATGCATGGCTGGCAGAAAGAGCTACTTTGGCAGCAAAAAATGTGGACGTGACGTTGACGATTTGAACTTCAAGATACAGCAGTCGTTGCCAGGGGACTTGGTATCATATATACTAATCGGTATAGTATGCGATGCTAACGAAGCTGTAAATTATCCAACAGAGTTTTTGAACTCCCTGGATTTGCCAGGCATGTCACCACACCTTCTACAACTGAAAGTTGGATCTGTGGTTATTTTACTTCGCAATTTGAACCCACCATGGTTGTGCAATGACACGCGATTGGTCATTAAAAAATTGAGGAAAAACGTTATCGAAGCCACCATTTTGAATGGTAAATTCTGAGTCGAAAATGTTTTGCTGCCACGAATTCCAATGATTCTCACAGACGTGGCAATCGAATTCAAACGCATCCAATTTCCTATTAGATTCACATTCGCAGTGGCAATCAATAAGTCGCAAGGCCAAACGATGTCTGTTAGCGGCTTAGATTTGGGCACACCATGTTTTTCACACGTGGCATGTTCTCGCATGGGCAAACTATCGAGCTTATTTGTGCTGGCTGAAGATGGACTGAGAAAAAATATCGTACACTCAATTGCTCTTCGAAAGGAATATTGATTTTCTTTATTTCATTTTTATACTTTAGGACAAAAAGTATATTACTTTTTTCACTTTACGCTTAACTTTTAAGAGATCAAACAATGTATATGTTCGTTATGTTAATGAAATACATTGTATTGAGAAAATGAATAATTGGTTTTTTTTTTTTTTTTTGTATTTATCGGCGATCATCGTCTACAGCGCTCCATTCCTCTTTCATAGATCCCATCCCCACACACTTACAATGCATTCGTTAACAACCAAAATATTCAATAGAAATAATTTATAAGGCAGGGCAACGTTTGTCGGGTCATCTAGTTTATATATATTTTTTCATTTTCAACTTTCATAAAATATAAAATGCAGTGTAGTGTAATTATATGATCACAGCCAATAAATGCCCAAAGAATTCACCTAACTCTGTGAACATTTGTTTTTAATGGCTTCACATCAGAAATTCACTGAGAAGAGAAATGAAAGAAAACTCTATGCAGACGTAACCATTTAATCACATTCTTCTGAATAACGAAACGTTTGGCGATTGTTGATTTCTTTTCCCCCTGAAGAAATGAGATTAAGTTTCCAACGGTAAATTTAACCTCGTTTTGCACGACGTTTTATTACGTCTTGTTAATTGCGTTAGGATAACACGACATGGGCGGTGTCTCTCCTGTGCGACTCCCAAAGGCATTATTATGCTCGGAGAATCCGAGTTGTCAGAAATCATGCCTATTGTGGTATGCTTCGTTCTAAAATTGACTTATGAACTCAAACAAAAATAGTTGGAAAATTTCTTCCTTCCTTTTTTGAAATCAGCAGTAGTATTTCGAAAATTAACACAAGGCATATATTTGGAAAAAAAAAAAATGCGTCGCGTTTCTGTAGTTGATGAAAAAGCAGATTTCAAATTATAAATAAAAGGGAAATACCCGTATTCTTTTTTTAAAATTACTTTTCAGAATAAAACAGAAGGCATTAAAACTGATAAAATTTTTAAGAAGAACTGAATTTCCTGAATGGAATAACAAAACCTCTCTAGTTTGGCCATCCACTGTTCTTAAAAAAGTCAACCTCCTAGAACAGTTGTTAGTTTTGAAAGGCAAAATATGTAGTAAAATAAGTTCTAATTCATTTTTTTCTGTTACCTTTATTTATTATTTAAAAAATTATCTGAAGAATAAAGAATTTTATTCAAATATTTTTAAATCTTTGAGGGAATATGAGGGATATACAAATACTGAGGAATCCTTTTTTCTCCTATTTTGTATATTTAATTTGAGAAGTAAATCTCTAGTATATTCACTGACAGTTGTTGAGTTATGCAATGTTATTTATATTTTCCAATTTCTACATTAAAAAAACCAGTGGTCATGTACATAGTATGTTCAATATGATTCAAAAGCAGAAATCGAAATATCTTCCGTAATTTGTCAGCACTGCATCCATATCTTTTTATTATTTCTATTTACTGTTTAATGTATTGGCACTGCATCACAAGGAAAAGCAAAATATGGAAATAAAAATTTAATATTTACTTCCCCCCCCCCTCCTAATTAGAACTGAAGAGTGATTAATATTTTTTGGAATGACATAATTTCGAAATCTGAAGATCATTTTATACTTATGTCCATAAATTAAGGATAAGGTCCAGGAAAACCAAGAGTCAGAAACAAAACAAATGTGACTTATTTGTAAAGCCTATTTATTAAACAAAAGGTAAAGAGCAAAAAAGATGCTATATGTTTTATATAATTAATAAAAATTGCTATTTTTGGCACCCTGGAGCACATTACAAAAAATTCTATTTACAAAAACCAATCTTACATGGTTGGTATGATGGTTAATACATAGTGTGTCTCCCAGACGATGTAATACAGTCCGTACAATGCCTAGGCATGCTGAGTATCAAATTATCGATCTGATCTTTGGGAATATTACACCACTCATCAAGCAATGCTCTTCGAAGTTTCGATAGATATGTAGGAGGTGGTTGACTGGCTCAACTCGTCGTCCAAGTATGTCCCACACATGCTCTACTGGATTCAAGTCCGGTGAGAATGCTGGCCAGTCCATACGGGGGATATCTCCGATCGAAGGCATTCGTTTACGATGTTCGCACGGTGAGGAGGTGCGTTTTCATCCATAAACATGAATTCTGCGTCCATGGCGTCCCGAAACAAACGTACTTGTTGTTCCTGAATGATGTCCCGATAGATTTGGGTTGTCATAGTTCCAATCTGAACCTGCAGGTCAGTTCTGGAACCCAGAATATTTCCTCCTCAAACGAGCAATCCTGCACCACCGTAACGGTGACTTTCAATGATGTTCTATTGGTGGTAAGGGGTTACCTGCCGCTCTCCATATGAAAGTCCGGTGAGAATCAGACTGGAAGTTAAACCTGGACTCGTCGGAAAACATCCCACAAACCCACTGTTGCGGTGTCCACAATGCATGCTCTGTACTCCAGGCTAACCGCAGGCGACAGTGAATTGCAATAAGTGGAACACATCTGACAGGCTTACGAGCATATAGACCAATCTGCCCTAAGCATCTGTACACGGTCTGCCTTGAAACTGCCGTACCGGTAATTGAAGACAGCTGACGAGACAGGTCTTTTGCTGTTCTCCGCCTGTTTCTTTTGGCAGTAACTGCCAAATACCGGTCCTCATTCGGCGTTGTAACTCGGGTGCAACCTGTGCTGTAGCATCTACTAACATTACCATCATCTTGGAATCGTTGCCAAAGCCTGGAGATGACACTCTGAGCGATTCCAAGTTTCTCGGATACTTCCAGCTTGGTACGCCCACATTCCAGACGACCGATAATTCTACCATGTAAAAAAATCCTCCAAATGCGTCGTTTGTGTCATAACTATGCGGTTATTGCACTGAAAGGCTTATAAAGCGCTTGCGAACAATTTTACTTCTTTGCCTGTATTCCTTATACATCACTCTCTTACACTCTCGTCATTGTGACGTACTATCGGTGTCATCTGGTGGCTTCCTGCAATTTACATACGATTTTTGAAGATGTGTGTAGTCATTTTACGGGTAATGCATGTATTTTAGAGTTCGTTTTCCGCTTGCCATTGAATTATCCTTAATTTATGGACATGAGTGTATAACTACCTTGTGTTATATATAAAATTAAACGAGTGATTAAATTTATTTACTAAAAACAATTGCTAGTGCTCCAATTCTTTTGTAACTGTAAACGAACCGCTCCTGATCATTTTCAAAGAATATTAATTCAAATCATTTCATGCGTTGCCTGTAAAGTTTCCTAATGCAGACTAGGTCGATTTCAATGCATATATAATATCATGAATTCTCATTATTAGAATTCTAATCAGCATATATGTACGTTTCAACCACAGGAAAATAAAATCTAATGTTAAACTTTTAAATAAGATATACAATGCGATTGTCTTGAAATGGGGTTGCTCGCATGAGATACAATGATCGCATGACATACACTGAGTACGAAATATTAATGTGAGGGTGATGGCCAAGCAATAACAAGGTCGAGTTAGTAGATATTTGAGAATTTAATGAGTGACAATATAGTTACATTAAGGATGATACACAAATTATGATGAACAAATTGAAGATGACAAATTTACAGGATGAGACTAGACTTAATTAGGTTCAGATCTAACATAAAAGTTTGTCTTTTAAACAACACGTCGAAATAGTTCGTCTTCCCATTACACGTTAATAGCACTTCTCACATCACACGTCATAATAGTTCGTCTTTTAAACTACACGTCGTAATAGTTCGTTTTCACATCGTTCCGTCTAGGCTCAAAGGACTACAACTCTCGTTTCCTCCGCCAGAGAAGTTGCTCAATGGCGGGAAGTTAGGTACCTCGCAAGTACTAGCTGTTAATCTGGGAATGAGGACGTCCTCGTAGACTTGCTATCGGGTGAAGGTTGCCGCATTACCTGACCCGACTTTAATCTTTGGCGAGAATTTAGCATTTTTACTGAAACTATCATGTCATCCTGGGCGAGTGATTTGGCGATGCAGCTAACAGTACCTGAAAATCGAATTTACATTTTAGATGTCTTTTCTCCGATCGATGGAAACCAAAATTTGACGCAGCTGAAGTCAAAGAATCACATATCAAATCTGATATGTTTAAGTCATCGGGTTTTTAAATTATCAAGTTTGCATGCCTCTGAAAGTACAGACTGACAAACGTTGAATCTCTGTTTAGATTGAAAATCTGATTGGTGTTTATAATATAGGTGCTAATCTGTGCACCAGATTTTCTTCTTTCTCTTCGTTTTGTAGTTGTTACGTTGACTTAAATTCGAATAGCTGGACTTCGAATCAAGCTCCCACTGAATAGTTTTTGCTACAAATTTGATTGAAATGTATGAATTTAATGTAAAGATGATGTACTAAATTTCATCCGTCTAGCGCAAAACATTTTTGATTCCTCTTTGTCACAGAGAGATATTTTTTAATGTATTTTTCGAATTCAGGGAGGACTTAAACTTGGAGATCATCAAAATCTCTCACGTATGAAATAAAAATGTAAGAAATGAAGCGATTTTTTTTCTGTTAATAGAATCTGCTTTAATTCTATATGTTAGTTAAATATCTATAGCTTGCAAAATATTTCATTTTAGCAACCGAGAAAAATTTCAAATTAAATTTTATGTCAGTTAATGCTGCATCTCCACATCAGAAAGTAAAAATATCCGCCCCTCTCTTTTGAAAAAGGACATCCATCATAGAATGTTTTTAAAGTATCAAGAAACTGGGTAAAAAAAAAAAAATGAACTTAGTGTCACAAACCGAAAAGGTGCGAGAATTAAGTTTGGGAGTTATAAATAAATAAATGCTTCATTTTCTGTTCACGTGATCCTGTAGCGGACGTGATGTCCCTGCAAATGACCGCGGCATTGTCCTAAGAATCGTCATGCTGCCATCGAGGGGTATAAAATGCATTATTGTTATTCAGAGAAGTGTTTCCAAAATGAGAATTGTAATTACTTATTTTGAAATACAGAAATAGGAAAAATAGAGCGTCGAGAAAGTTCAGAATAAGTAATTCCTCTCAAATTATATTGCTGAATGTAACTAATTTTGACATTCATCACGAATTTTTATTGAAAATTATATTTAAACATGCTCCACAGTCAGAGGTGAATGCTGCAAAATATTTAATGCTCACAACATTCATTCGGCCTCTGAAGGCCTGTGAAAGAGAAATTAAAAAATATTATTTGGTGCGATTCTAGAAAATTATTTTCTAAAAAAAAGGGCTATGTTGAAAACAGCATATAAGCAATATGGTCAAGACGAACTGTCGGCTTATGAAGAAGTGTCTTAGATCTTCACTTATAAGTCTGCAAAGGCCGCCAAAAAGTCAAGCGAAAAGAAAAAAAAATAGTTGGAGAAGAATAGTTTATACTACTTAAGACAAGGCAAACTGAAAAATTGCTCAGTAGAAAATAGGAAAAGTTAGTCGAGAATTATATGTTTTGACACTACCAATGTAACGACCTCCAAGCCGAACAGTTCAAATCGTGTCTTTTTCCACCTCATCGCATTTGAAATCTGCACGAAAAAAAGGTTTCTGTTAGCACAGCACGATTCAAAATGCGAGATCGTCTTGTACCACGGATCATTTTGCACGCAACTAAAAGTTTTCTTTTTGATTAACCTTCTTTATCTAACTGTTCATACATAGAAAAATTAAAGTTGATGTTTCTAATGGCACTTGCAATAGACAAGCCCATTGACTTTAGAACTCAATGATTTTCGGCCAAGTTTGCGTCTCTTTTTTTTCAGTAGCGTCTTCTAGGACCAAGGGTACGACTTAACTGCATACACGTCACAATCCTTTTTTTCCGGGCCGGACTTCATTCATGCATTTCGTTCACGCATCCACAGATCGTAAATTAGACCTGAATCACTCTTGATCCAGTATGAATGAAGTATGATCGAAATGATTGAACAAATATTTTTAAAATTTTGTTTATATAGTTAGTCATTCTCCTCTAATTGAAAAAGAAACATGCAGTTTAAATTATTATAAAAATATTAGGCGGTCAAGCAAATTTTATATATTTAGATAATATAATAAATTAATTAATATAACAATTGCTATATGTATATAAAACGCGTTTTTATCATTTAAGATGGCATCACGATGTGAAAATCAGAGACAACAGGCGCCTCAATCTCAGGAGACACCCGAGCACAAGTCGAATCTGATTGGTTCGTTCAATCACATGACTTTTTGGCCATTAGATGCGTACTTTGGCGAAATTAATTTAGGAATAGATATCAGTACTGTAGTATTTTGTTTTGTAATTCAGTTGATTACAATTTTACACTCACATCTGATTTATAATAAAGCTGATATAGAAGAAATCAGGGTCTGCTATATGTTTCTAAGTGTGCTCTCATTTCTATATTTGAAAAGAAAATATTATGAACTGTTATTATATAGGTTTATTAGGTTTATAAATGTTGTCTTTCAATAAAAATGAAATGCACAGATCTACAAAACTCTCACTGGATCCATTTTAACATATGTGTTCGGAACTTAAGGCAATAACTTCACAGGGAGAAGCTCTTATTTCTATATTTGTAAAGAAAATATTATGAACTGTTTTTTTTTATATAAAATGCATTTAAAATAACTGCGTTTTTTATAAAATTCAGCGCCGCATAATGCGCATTTGAATTCCATGTTTATTGCTTATCCTTGCAATACGGAACAAAGCTTACCGCTTCACAGATAAAAATTGGTTACTGTAAAATTGGCGGGAAACGAATTTGGCGGTTTTCAATTCACTGATCTGACAAACCAATCAGAATCGACTTGTGCTCGGGTGTCTCCTGAGATTGAGGAGCCTGTCATCTTACACTAACAACACATCCATGTTTCTGATTTTCGCTGTGACCTTTCTAGATACTTATTTGTTGGCTTTGATCAGTAAATGTTGATTGGTTCTCTGACAAAATGCATGTTTGAGATGCAATATAGATATCAGGAAAGGAAGAATTTTATATTTAAGGATAAAGGTTTTAGATAAATTCATTTTAAATGACATTTCTTCAGATAGTAACTTGTTTTAAATGAAAGCTTAGATACTGAAAAGGAAAGGGCAGGCTTTGGAGGAGGGTGAAAGCCCATTTCAGGTTAGTTTTGGTTCTTTATTTTTTTTTCTTCAGGTCTGTAATACTTGCGTTCACTTTTTTTTACCGGTACCTTGAGAGTATTTATTACTTTCTCCTTGTTATATTCTAAAAACTCAGCAAATCTTGGGATTTACTGTTTTTTAGAAGGTAAAAATATTTTGGCATGTTCTGCTCTTTTCATTTGAAATCTTCAATTTATGTACAATTGATATAAAATGCCAGATTAAACATGAGAGCACAGTATGGCCAAGTCATCAAGTTAGAGGAAGTTTTTCCAACTGTTAGTTCTAAACTAGGATAAATTGAAGGTAAGACTTAACGATTCATGTCCGGTTACTCGCCAAATACGACAAAAACTTGCTACTTTTTCAAAAATTCGTGAAAGTCCGTTGCCATGAATGACCACAAGGCATGGTTACAAATGATTTTTAGGATTGCAATGGAAAGGTTGCCAGGATTCCATTTACCATTCAGTTGAGGTGGTCTCCCCAAAACTTTCTCGCATACTCTCATAAACTTGTCATGCCAGAGAATGCCTTCTATGGTACTGGCGTACAATAGTTAGGACATATGAACTTTTGGCGGGAATCTAGAATTTTTACTGAATCCATCGTCTCATTCTTGTCGAGTTATTTGGCGCTTCATGTCTGGCTTGCATCAATAGTATCAAAAAATCGAATTTGTGTTTGACACACGTTTTTTCCAGCCAATCCTAATAAAAATTTTATCCAAAATTGCACTTGTAGTCACAAGTTCCCATACCAAATTAGGGAGATTAGGAGTCACTGCGGTTTTGAAGTAATGTGTTTACTTATTTCTGAAAACACAGGCCGGTCCACCCATCATTGGATTTGACTCAAAGTTTGACTATAGGTATTATATGTGTGTGAAGAATTTTATCCATCAAACGCTCTTCGTTTTGTAGTTCATCTACAGCTGGACTTACACAGAACGGATTTTGCTTAAAATTTGGTAGCTAGCTACACATTTGGCGTAAAGGCCGTATATCAAATTTCATTTGTCTAAACCACACCGCTTTTTAGTTATCTTTGTCCGAGACCGACAGGCGGACGTATTTTCAAAAAATATGTTTTTCGGGCTCAGGGAGATCTGAAACGTGGAGATTCGTCAAATCGCGAATTCGAATTTGTTGACGATTTAATTTATAGTACTGTAAGAGAAAGTAGAAAATTCGATTACGAAATATAACCTTGTGGAAGGAAATGATTCTTCAATCTGGTCTAATTTGATACTTAATGTCACGAGTTACTGTATAAAACCTTCTACGGCTCGAGTCAACTGGAAACACTGGCATGTCTTTTTTTTTTATCTCTAATCAAAAGTCGTTGAAAGAAGAAAGAGATTTTAATAGAAGTTTTTCTTTACATTCGAGCAGAAACGTCTTAGAATATCAAATCATCTCAATGTTTATTTTAATAATTCTAATACTTCTTGTAAGATAATAAAGAAAATTCTGTGTCCTTCTTATAATAAAGAGAATGTGTTGATGCTCGGTAGGTTCCTTTCGTTTCATCGATCAGCTGATTTAAATGCATCCAATTTGAGACGCACTTTGGAGAGTTAGATTAGGCACCTCGGATTAAATTTTTTCGAAATTTTAATTTATTGAGTAATTGAATTAATATAAATTAATATATAATAATTAAAATTATATAATATATTAATTTATTAAATTTTGTATTTCATTCATGCCAATACCAATACCTTAGTCTAGATTTAATTAACTTTTAAAGATATTTTAATTATATTTTATAACAATATTTTCATTGCTGTGAATGAAATATAAATAATTTGATAGTAATATTTCATTTAGGTTATTTTCTTCCACCGTTGATCATCCATTATTGAAAATTAGATTTTTTTTTCCTTACTGAAAAGATTACTGTTTAAATTATGTTTTTAATAAAACGTTAGAATACAATGGTAATTATATCTTATCCAATACCCCATAATAATATTTCAAATTTTTGTATACATTTTTTATAGAGAGAAAATCATGCGAGTAAAAGATTTTCGCAAAGCCAGTTTTATATAATTATCACCTGCTAAATTTCATCATATATCTTTTATCAACATTAATAGATAGATGTACAAACATATCTTTTTTCTGAATTTAGGAAGTCTTAAAAAGTTGTTAATTATCTAATGGATCGAGTGGACTTTTTGCAATTATCGTACTTTCTTATTGCGTTTTTCATGTACAAGACTATGCATTTTCTATCGCAATATCTGCCTGTGGACCGTCACAGTTATGAAACATAAAATATTGAACTAGCGCATTTTGATTTTAGCATCATTTCTGACATCGTTTCAGTTTTTTTGTAGAACTTTTGAAGACTGCATTGCGTCATTATTATCATTCGCTACGTGAAAGCAGGATATTTTATACTTTTATCAAATTTTATTCATGCATTTTCCGACTTATTTGAAAGTAACATAATGCAAAAGTTTTTAAAATTCTATGAAAATATGAAATATAATTAGAGTTAAGTAATAAATAAACGAATAATTAAAAGTTTTAATGGAATTTCTATTTTATTCCACACATAGCTTATTGATATTTTTGCATG